>NC_064639.1:383991444-384294474 GCF_023864345.2 Schistocerca serialis cubense
TAGTAGTAGTCGGAGTTGGGCATCGCTCTGAGAAACACGTTTTGGATCGAGGAGGCTCTCCTGGAAAACGTGATTTCGTTGAGCCTCGGGTGTACCGTTTCCGACGCCTATACAGCATGGCAATATTCCATAGGCACTAAACGGAAAAGTATTGCGACGCTAAGAAGAAGCAAAGTGCCGATACATCAAAAGCCATTGCTGTGATTGTATCTGTGCTCTGTGCCTCGCCATCTCGCCGCCTGCCGACCGCCGCATCGATACGAACAGGTTGAAACTTTTAGTACTGTATTCGTGTGGACCAGTGTTATTTTTGTTCCATACTGTTCAGTAACAACTTAAATTTTACCAGAACTGTCCTATCAGTTAATTATCCTCACAACTAACCTAGACAGGGTCCTTTCCACATGTTGTGCAATCCGACTGTTCCGAAATGAAGATTTAAAGTTTATGTTAATAATAATTACCTGCAGACCTATCTATTTAGAATGATGTTTAAAGAACTTTGTTGTTAATGAATATATAAGTAAATAACAAACGTCTGACAAAGTTGGAAGATAATGTTGAAATTGGTTTAGTAATGAAGTTTAATTATTTTGAGGCAGAAATAATGGTAATTAAATGAGCAGGAAATAAGCTAAAAAGAGTAGTAATTCATATATTGGAAATCTTGAGTGCTTAATGATTTCAATAATCAAAATTTTCAATACGGTGATCATAACAGTTTCAGGGTCCCCCCCCCCCTTTTCTTTTCTATTCATTTGAATTCTGGAGTGTACTGAACTTATTTGACCAGCAAAGTTAAAGTCAATATAAAACCAAAATTTATCAGTGTTTTACCCTTTTCAAAATTGACATTGTATGTGTGTTTCGGAAGTGCTATTTCTAGGGTAACCTATGCCCGATTTTAATCAGATCAATATACAGTACGAAGTTTGTAGTAAACATTATAGTGTATTGTTGTGTATTTATGGCTTGTCCATATTAGTACAGAAAGTGAAATTATTAGTTCAGTAGATTTTCTGGTTCTAAAATTGTACAGGGAAGTAACTCCGTTAACGCCTAATTAGGCTGGCGACCGTATTATTAACAATTTGGTAGCATCTGCTGTGTTGTTTCTTGCCCGTTCTAACGTGTGGTTGCACTCCGGAATTGCTTGACGTATCATTGTTATTACTGAGTGGGTGTACGTCTGATTTGCCTCCATTCAGGTACACGCGGTCAAAATCTATACAAAAATCCTTTCTCTTAAGGTGAAGCCCGTCAACTTACCATAGTACAGGCTTTAAAGAGTATCGTGCGCATTAGCGCAGTGTTACATCCCTCTACGATTTTTACCCTCCACGCTGCCCTCCAATGCTAAATTTGTGATCCCCTGATGCCTCAGAACATGTCCTACCAATCGGTCCCTTCTTCTTGTCAAGTTGTGCCACAAGCTCCTCTTCTCCCCAATTCTATTCAATACCTCCTCATTAGTTACGTGATCTACCCATCTGGTATCTGCTGATAAAATTATATGCAAGGTGAGAAAGACGGCTACAGCTCCTGTTCACGATATCGTGTGTCCTCTATTACATGTCAGACATCTTCATGATGTAACGCCTAATGAAACTTACTGCTTTGACGCAGCATGCAACAAATGTAGACGCCTAGGGAGAGACTCTTAAGCCTCTTTTTATATTCTGGAAACCATTCGATCTGTAAATGTTCATTATTCTCAGCTTAATGTTTCTGATTTTTTTAAATATCCATTGTAGCCAACGGAACGTGTTACCCAACACTGCTGCGTTGCCTCCAAAAATTGTATGCAGTCGAGCTGTACTTCTGACGCGTTCCAGAATAGGTCACAGCATTCAAACATCTTTAACGACATATTGGTTAGTGATAATGGAAGTTTCATCGCAGCTTGCTTTCAGCATCGCTGTCGCCCCGGCGAATTTTGATGTGCCATTCACCACTTTATCAATGGGAATAAAATCCGATTTACGAGAAACGGCGCTTCCGTTATCGGAGAGATTAAAAGCAGCAAAAGGAGTCCTTATCCGGCCTGTGAGAAGACGCGACGAAACCGTCCCAGACAAAACCACAATGCAATTCTTAATCTCATCTGCGGTTTAATACAAACCGGCATTAAAGCAGTACGCGTTGAAAATGCATCAGGGGGCGAGAAGCAAAGGGAAAACATAATCTCGTTATACGGCTTCAGCGGCCGGAATGAAGCTCGAATAAATCACCACCGGGATAATTGAATTACGGGCCGAGGTGTAAGAGCAACGAAACGGCGAAAGCTGCCAGCGGAGGAGAGAGAGCCACGGAGAGGGCGGCCAGTGCTTTTTGTTCCGGCAGAGCAGGCCGGGGCGCTTAAGTGTGGCCGGCGCGCGTCGGTGTCTGCCGAATCGGCGTTTCCCGCGCTGCGCGGTATCAATTATGGCGCGTCTATTAGCGACGGGGTAAATATCTGCTTACGGATAACCGTCGGCAACGGCATGTGCGAAGTGCCTTCACAATAAATCAAATTGCCAAAATTATAGCGAGCGCGGCTCGTAAATCACGCATGGTGTCCGTCATGACACCGTTGTGGTCCGCCCAGACGCCAGTGCGGGGGAGGAGGACGCGGCTTGGCCGGGCCTTGGCTCGCTGTCTGCGGTCACCTGGCCGCTGAGAGGCCGTGACTCACCCCACAACTGGGCAAGGCGCTGGCGAACGTCTACCATTGCCACACTGTGTTCATCAAAATCGTTCCAAACCAAGTTACTGTACTTTAACAAGAGGAGGTAAAGCTGTGGGAAGCATTTGCCAGCGAAACAAGTTACGCTTTTTAGGGCTCTTTTTTTCCTTTATTGAATTTCGATTCCCCCAGAAGGGGGCGGGCTGGCAGCAGCTTAGTAAGCTGCTCTACAGCCTACAGACTTTTGAAAACGTAAGAAGAAACAATAAAAGCGGGCGATAAAACGGTGACTTAAATTGTAAAACGACGGAAAATTGGAGGAAGTTAAAACATAAAGCAAAGGGTTGGCAATGCTAATAAAATACACAGGAATCAGACAAGTAACATAGTAGACACACAATTAAAAAACATGGCGACAGTCTGGTTTCTGTTCGCAAGAGATAAACAATCACACCCAGCGGCAGTATGATGTCCGTTCGCAACACTTCCGAGGAAACACACAACACTGAACACTCACTGTAAACACGGCACGAAAATGTCGGCACAATGATGACACTCCCTAGCCAAGGGCAGATGGGGGGGTTTGGGCTCCGTACCTCAGTCGATAAAAACGGATCCGTTACAGTATCACTTTGCTGTTCGTCTGTCTGTCTGTCTGGCTGTCTGTCCGACTGTTAAAAACCCTCTTTCACAGGAACGGGCAGACGTATCAAATTGAGATGTACGAGGTTTGCTCAGAAAGTAACGCACGGATTTCTTTTTCTCAGCCGAAAACAAGGCTACGATTGCGAAACGTTACGTACGTGTAATTACGTGAAGTCTCCTGAGTGAGCGCGCCTACCTTCTGTGACTTGCTTCAGGTAGCGTAGCTGCAGGACAGTTTCAAAATGGCGTGTATAGGTGATGTACGTTACAAGCTAAGTGCCGTCATTGAATTTCTCACTGCAGAGAAAGAGACTGTGGCGAATATTCACAAATGCTTGTGCAAAGTCTATGGAGCATCTGGTGTCGACAGAAGTACAGCTCGTCGCTGATCACGGAGGGTGAGATCATTAGGAGGCGGCGCGATTTGCAGCGGTCGGGGAGACCATCCACGGCTGTCCACAACTGCCATGTTGCAGCAAGCTGATGTTGTCATTCGTGAGGACAGACACATTACGACTCGGCATTTGGTACTGCATCTGTCAATCAGCAAAGGATGTGTGGATGCAATTATCCGCACTGTTGGATATTCAAAACTGTGTATAACGAAAGGGCTTACACGTCGTTGTTTCGCGCTGGAGGAAGGCCATAGAATGGGGGGGAGATTACTAGGAAAAATAGGGTGTGTGGATAAAACACCATTCTTTCGTGTATGTAATTCTCATTATGTTCAATAAAGAATTGCTAAAGAAAAAAAGTGGTACATTACTTTCTGGGCAACCCTCGCACGCCACATGCTAACGACAAAGATATGAGTGTCCAGACATTTACCATTCTGGGTCACACTAGAAGAAGACGAGTATTTTTGGGTTCACATAATATACTGAAAACTAGGGAAAAAAAGGACCGAGATGCTCCAACGAGAGAATAGCATCGTGTGGGGTGAGTTTCATATTGACAACATTCGCTTTATCACAACTTCTTTACTTAAACGCGTTGGACACTCCTGGTCTAAGGTCTCTTGGCAGTGTAATAAATGTAAGCTTCTAAGTCAATGCAATCTATCATATATTTTGATACTCGCAGACTTACTCATCAAAACCCATAAAGTCATTCCCGTTGACCTGAAATCATGAAATTTGGCAAGAAGCGATGTTTCGCAATAAAAGTAAAGAAACTATCCTAAATTTGTTAGTTTGCAGTTATATCACACGGAAATAATTTTTTGGTGATTTGTTTTCCAACTGTTTGTCAGTCCAGCATTATGTTGAAACCTCTTTTCCTCAGGAACCGGTTCGCGTATCGAGTTGAAAATTTATGTCACATACTAAAGACTATAGTCCCTTATCGGTGTGCTAAATGAAAGCTTCTAAGTGTCTGTGCAATCAAAAGATACTGCCATTTATGTCACACATTTCGATAATCGCAAATGCGTTCATTAAAACCCATAGGGTACTTCCCATTGCCCTAAAATCATTAAACTTGGCAAGAATCAATGTTTTACAAACAAGTAAAATCATAAAATTATTAATTTTAATTATATAAAACAAAATATTTGTTTTGCACATTTGTTATCTATCTTCAAACTTAGAACTAAAATATTTTTGAAGGTCTTGGAATTCCCAGGACCGATATCTTGCCAGTATCGATGTCGATGAGAGACAGAAACCGTCGTGATTCTTGATTCCCGGATTGGATGATCTGTCTATACACATACGAGGATCATTTCTAAAGTTCTGCACATTGCGCATGCGCGACGGTTGCGATGGCGTGATCAAGCTGAAATTCGTCTCATTTGTGAGAGACACTTTAGGCATGACGTTAGTATGTGTGTTTGTTGGTTCACGTGGCTGTGCTGTGAGTAATTCAGTTCTAAAGTGGAAGTTGAAACCGGTTCAGGTCGGATTACACATAGTGACCAGCGTTCCTACACCAAAATCGAATTAGTACGTGGAAAGAACCCAACAGAAATTTACAGCGCTTTGAGAGAGGAGGGTAGGAATAGATAGTGGATCGTAGCACAGTATCGCGAAGGTCTGGTAAGGTCGGGGAAGCACTACGGACATCCCAAGTAATGGAATGCCATCAACTGCAGCGGACTACATCTCTCAGGTTATTGTTAGCGATATGATGAGAGAAGATCGACGAAAAACATGCGAGGAAACTGCACTAAGGCCAGCATTCTGTTTACAGAATCATAACTGAAAAGTTAAAGATAAGAGATGTTGCTGCCATATGGGTTTAGCATGATCTGAAAGAAAAGCAGAAAGCAGGTCACAAAAGAATCGCACAAGAATTGCTTCAACGCTATCGAAAGGTTAAAAGTACTGTTGCACTTGATGAAACCTGGATTCGAGATTTTGAGCGAGAACTAGAGTCTAAGTCGTCATAATGGAAAAGTTTCGACTCTCCAATCCCGACAAAGTTCCACCGACAACAATCAAAGGTGAAATTGATAATCATCCTTGCGTATGACATGAATGGGTCATAGTTACAAACAGACTTCCCTATGGGTCGTCAGCAACAGGCGCGTAGGACAAGCTATTTCTGCAAAATATTTTGCGCACGAAAATTCGTCAAAGAAGGCCGGACATGCTTGGAGCTGGTGTCCTAATTCTGCAAGATAATACAAGCCTGCCAACTGCCCTACCACTGAGAAAAATGCTCGAAAATACAGATGGGAAATACTTTCTCGTCCACCATACAGTCCTGATATAAGTCCTCCAGGCTTGATTTGTTTCCAAAATTGAAGGAACAACTCCGCGGAAAACGTTTTGATAGAACTGATGAAGTTTCCAGTAAGGTAACCAGCGTAATCAGACATTTCAAAAACGAAGGTGCCATATCCGGAACACAGAAGCTGTGAAAACGTTGAGAAGATGTCATAAGCAAGAATGGAGATTTTATTGCAAGGAATGTAAATGTATAACTTT
The DNA here is from genome assembly GCF_023864345.2 of Schistocerca serialis cubense. Taxonomy (NCBI): domain Eukaryota; kingdom Metazoa; phylum Arthropoda; class Insecta; order Orthoptera; family Acrididae; genus Schistocerca; species Schistocerca serialis. The sequence continues at coordinate 383,997,685 of NC_064639.1, forward strand.
TGAAACGACCCTCGCAATTAAGTTTGTACGAAGGCCGCAGAGCACGATACCTACTCGCATCTCGTCATTTTTTTTTCTTTTTCTTCCGGAGCAATCATTTCTGGCGTAAAAGATGTGATGGAATTCGGAAACTGGTTCTGTACTGCAGTTGATGATCTTGGGAAAGTGAGATACACTTTTGTGATCTCGCAAGTTTTCTCGGTGTGGCTGATTAATTGTGTTCTCAGCCTAGTTGGGCATTTCATTTCGTTGCACAATTTAACGACGACCTACCCCGTCATCCTCTGTATATACCACTAAATGTGTTGTTATGCATATTCAGTGCGTGGACTCCAGTCAGTCCGCATGTACCATCGCTACTCCCAAATTTCAATAAGCCAGCCACAGAATGGCATTTTTTTTTCGCAAACATCCGACATTACCAAGCAACATCTCATACCAACGCAACTTCCTAGCGCTCTTTCTCTCCTCCCACACCTTAGACCACACTTCCTTTACTGCAAAATTCGTTCTCATCACTCAATATGGGGACCGATGACATGGCTGTTTTGTCCCCTCCACCAAATCAACCAACCAACCTCTCAAGATCTTTCTCTCTCATCAGCAATCTACGCTGCAGTACCATTACACACATTGATAGTCCCAGTCATCTATATGCCCTGTCCTGTCTTTCTGGTCATGATTTCCATACCTTCTAGTCAGTTAGGTAGTTACATGTTCCATAGATCATTTGAACGATTCTTTTATCAAAATGACGTGGAACGAATCGGTTAACAGGATATGTATACGTGAGAAATGTTAATACTAATGAACACATTGTTACTTTTAGTTCTACTCATGAAACTACACTTTTGTATTTTATTTTTACAGGCTACTAGTTTTTAAGTTACCCAGGAACGGAATCCATACCGATATATAGGGCGTCCCCTTCATGCTGACTACCGCAAATATTTTTTTGTCCAGAAACAAAATAAAAAATTGTATGAACCAAATACTGTTCATCTACAAGTGACTGTAAAGTCAACGGCTCGAGCATGGCATACCTCCCTGCAGCCAAGCAGACGAGATGAATTCTCACTCACCTTCGCATATGACAGAGCCCTATGTCGTACGGCTTCTTGCTGTAGCAAAAGAACCCTCCAGGGTGCGGTGCTTGTGAAGTACAGATTACAGAGGGCCACATTTTAGCCGGCTGTGTTTTGTATTCAGACAAGAGAGCAGTAGCTAATATATTTTACCTTCCAGTTTAGCCAATAATGACACAAATCTAGATCGATTTAAAGGTTTGAGCAACATGCAACTTGTTGCTTAAAATTTTAAGGAGAAGTTTTAAATATATTGTCAGTATTGCTCGCTCATACTTGTTTTTTGTAAGTGATCAGCTAACCACATCTCCTTTCCTGCACTGTTACTTGTGTTTTAGTTGACGCTCTTAGAACATTTGACCACGTTTACCCTGTGTTCAAAAAATGGTTCATATCGCTAGAGCACTATGGGACTTAACATCGGAGGTCATCAGTCCCCTAGAACCTAGAACTACTTAAACCTAACCAACCTAAGGATGTCACACACATCCATGCCCGATTCAGAATTCGAACCTGCGACCGTAGCAGTCGCGCGGTTCCGGACTGAAGCGCCTAGAACCGCTCGGCCACCGCGGCCGACTACCCTGTGTTCAAGCTCAGATAGTCTGACTGTGCGGGTGACCACGCGTGAGACAGAAAGAGAGAGAGCGAGTGCAATTTTACGAAAGATTGGGTCTTACTTGTTTTATAACATTTTAGATGTTTCGTAAACATTCGTTTCTACCAGATTTCGTAAGGGGCGCTAATAACATTACAGTTAAGAGCCCATAAAATAAACACACACACACACACACACACACACACACACACACACACACACACACACAAAATCAGCTCCGATCCTGTGTTCAGGTCCATAACTAATGGAGGATGTGTATATGCCACGCGCGCTAGCGGTGCTGTCTAGGGCGCCTTGCCACGGTTCGCGCGGCTTCTCCGGTCCGAGCTACGAGTTGTCCCTTGGGCATGGGTGTGTGTGTTGTTCTTAGTGTAAGTTAGTTTAAGTTATATTAAGTAGTGTGCAAACCTAGGGACTGATGAGCTTAGCAATTTGACCCATAGAAGTTACCACAAGCGTACATGGGCAAAATCTCCGTAAATTACTGCGCGCTGCACAGTGCTGAAAGAGAGAAAAGTGATTCTTAGCCATTTCGTACAGTGCACGTTCGAGTTTACAGATTCAAGACTGGAAAGTGGAATGCAGGGAGACAAGTTCGAACAATTATAAGAGTGATATTCTTTCCACCTTCCTACTGATCGTACCCTTAGGTTTACTCAGAAAATAATCGTCAAAGTGGCATACCACATAGGAAAATAAATCAGCCGCGTCGAGATTGTGTGTGACGGGTGAGCGCCGTGGGCCAAATTGCGGCGGCAAGGCGTGCCCGCAGCTCAGGGCGGGGCGTGTCCTCTGGTTTGAGAAGGCCGCTGCACGCGTGCGCAGGCGCCAGGCGTCTCAGCCATTGCAGCCGTAGTGGGACGAGGGACCAGCTGGTCAGTCCGCACAGACAACAAACACCCACTAATCAGCAAATCCACATTACAATCTCTTCAATCTAGTTTCAAACGCATTTAAGAGCTATGTACACGCACATCCACTTCTGCATTCTACATGATTACCCTGCCATTCACAATTAAGTGCTTGGCAGAGAGTTCATCGAACTACCTTCGAGCTATTTCTCTACCGCCCACTCCAGTGCAGCGCGCGGGAAAAACGAATATATAAATCTTCCTGTGCGAGCTCTGATTTCTCTTATTTTGTTAAGATGATCATTCCTCCCTATGTAGGCGAGTGGAAAAAAAATCGCTCTCATAGGAGAAAATTAGTGATTGAAATGTCGTGAGAAGGTCCTGCTATAAATAAAAGCTGCCCCAATTCACGTATCATGTCAGTGGCGTTCTCTTCCCTATTTTGCGAGAGTATAAAACGGGCCGCTCTTCTGTGAACGTTTTTGGTGTCCTCTTTCGACCTTATCTGATGCAGATCCCACACCACACAGAAATACTCCAGAAGAGGACGTACAACCATAGTGTAGGCAATCTCTTCGGTAGACCGATTGCGTTTCTCAGTGTTCTGCCAATAAACCGTAGTCTTTGGTTTGCTTTATCCACAACGTTATCTATGTGATCGCTCCAACTTAAGTTATTCGTAATTGTAGTCTCTAAGTATTTATTTGAGTTTAAGCCTTTAGATTTATGTGACTTAACATGTAACCGAAATTTAGCGGGTGTTTTTTTTTTTTGTACTCATGTGGATGGTGATCATGTTTGGTTTGTGGGGTGCTCAACTGCGCGGCCATCATGCCCGTACAAATTCCCAATTTTTACATAGTTCAGTTTTTTTCCATAGTTCAATCGAACCACTGTCACGAGTCATGATGATGATAACGAAATGATGAGGACAACACAAACACCCAGTCCCCGGTCAGAGAAAATCTCCAACTCGACCGGGAATCGAACCCGGAGCCCCGTGATCCAGAGGCAGCAACGCTAGCCACTAGACCACGAGCTGTGGTTTCATGTGGATGACTTCACACTTCTCGTTATTTAGAGTCAATTGCCACTTTTCGCACCACTCAGACATTGAATGACAGTATCATTTGCAAGCAATCTAAGATTGATACTCAGATTCTCTCCTAAATCGTTTATGTGCATCAGGAACAGCAAACGGCCTATAACACATCCTTCGGGAACACCAGATATTACTTCTGTTTTACCCGGTGACTTTCAATTAGTTACTACGAACTGTGTGACAGGAAAGCACGAATCTAGTCCCACAACTGAGACAATAGTCCACACGCAAACAATTTGAATAGAAGTCGCTTGTGGTATACGGTGTCAAAAGCCTATAGTTTGCCTTTACTTCCTAGGAATAAATTAATTATACAGATTAGTGCATTCGGTATTCACATTAACTTACTTAGAAATATTTGGAAAATGTGACCTTTTCTGTCGCCTTTGGTTAATCTGATGTCAGCCGCTACGACTTCCTGTCCTGTACCATTTATTCATCTCCGATGCCTTCATATGTGCTCTAGATATATTCCATTCTGTGTCTTGCACTGCACTTTGTATCGTTTACAGCTCTCTTTATCAGGTACGTTCAAAAAGAAACGAGCCGGATTTTGTGAAATGAAAACCGTTGAAGGGAACGCAATGCCTTTGTTTACAGAAGAGAGTGGGATCCCTAAGGGATCTCCTAGACCACAAGAGAGACATGAGTGCACACCGAGACCCGCAAGGAAGACACGCCAGACACGCCGTTGCACGTACGTCACAGCATATTATACTAAGGTCTTACAAATGCCAACAGCTGTCTCCGTTGGGGGAGCGAGTAGCTATTTGAGACGAGTTTAATAATTCTTGACTGCGTGTTTAAATGCATGAAATCACTCAATAGCACACGACAAAGTTAAGAGCCTTAGTCGGCATCTTTTCAATTACACATTTATTTCCCGCATACCCTCCACGGAGCCGAACGTTCGCGAAGTATGACGGACAGCCAACTAGTGTGATGTCACAAGTTGGTTGAAGCGCCTTTATTTCTCACGGGCGCCGGCTCACATCCAAGAGACAAAAGAGCGAACACGTGCCCGCAGTATCACTATGAAGTCCTGAAACCAGACAAATGAAGGTAAATGGAGTAACGTTCCCATACAGAGGAAGGAGTGCGGGGAAAGAAATTCGTTGAAGTATGATACACGTATGAGAGGAGCACTGCGTACCCGTTGCAAGGGTCAAGGCGTGCTACAAACGATTCGAGGAAGTATGAATGTAATTGATCGATGATGCACGATCTGGAGCGTCACAACGCATTGTCGATAACTTTTTCCAGCAGGTGGATGCCATCGTTATTGGACGTCCCTCAGTTACGGTGGCTGTCGTTGCCCTACAGGTCGGATTGAGTGTCGGAACTGCAACGGACAAGCTGAGCTCTCCATGAACTTGAACCATTATCTGATGATATTCCCTTTCCGGTACGCTTTCCGCAGTAAGGAAGGGCACCAACATCTTTGCTCTTCTTTTGAAGCCTCCATCTATCTGTTTGCAACAAAACTGAGTGCAGTGGACTGCAGACGGGTGCACATGCTCGGTCTGTCGTCACGTGGATGGGCACCCATCTCCCTATAGCGTCTACTTTGGGGTGTTAACATTCTTGTGCCGACTACATCTCCTTCCGTAGTCAAGGGCAGTACGATCCCTTCACCGGTACTCAATTTACAGCCCCCGCTCGTATTTTACAGTACCACGGAAATCATTTTTTGATATGTTAACAGATGTCCTGTCAGCCTGGTGATGTCCTAACAGATGTCCTATCAACCCACGTGGTCCTATAATCACAGATTCACATGAAGGGTCAACGGTTTGACGACATAACCAACATTCAAGCCATTGTGACGTGCAGGTTGACTAAATCTCAGAGAATGATTTTTCTGACAGTTTCACGTGGTTTTATGGACGTTCTGTGCGTTGTATTCTACATCTACATCTACATTTATACTCCGCAAGCCACCCAACGGTGTGTGGCGGAGGGCACTTTACGTGCCACTGTCATTACCTCCCTTTCCTGTTCCAGTCGCGTATGGTTCGCGGGAAGAACGACTGTCTGAAAGCCTCCGTGCGCGCTCTAATCTCTCTAATTTTACATTCGTGATCTCCTCGGGAAGTATAAGTAGGGGGAAGCAATATATTCGATACCTCATCCAGAAACGCACCCTCTCGAAACCTGGACAGCAAGCTACACCGCGATGCAGAGCACCTCTCTTGCAGAGTCTGCCACTTGAGTTTGTTAAACATCTCCGTAACGCTATCGCGGTTACCAAATAACCCTGTGACGAAACGCGCCGCTCTTCTTTGGATCTTCTCTATCACCTCCGTCAACCCGATATGGTACGGATCCCACAATGATGAGCAATACTCAAGTATAGGTCGAACGAGTGTTTTGTAAGCCACCTCCTTTGTTGATGGACTACATTTTCTAAGCACTCTCCCAATGAATCTCAACCTGGTACCCGCCTTACCAACAATTAATTTTATATGATCATTCCACTTCAAATCGTTCCGCACGCATACTCCCAGATATTTTACAGAAGTAACTGCTACCAGTGTTTGTTCCGCTATCATATAATCATACAATAAAGGATCCTTCTTTCTACGTATTCGCAATACATTACATTTGTCTATGTTAAGGGTCAGTTGCCATTCCCTGCACCAAGTGCCTATCTCCTGCAGATCTTCCTGCATTTCGCTACAATTTTCTAATGTTGCAACTTCTCTGTATACTATAGCATCATCCGCGAAAAGCCGCATGGAACTTCCGACACTATCTACTAGGTCATTTATATATATTGTGAAAAGCAATGGTCCCATAACACTCCCCTGTGGCACGCCAGAGGTTACTTTAACGTCTGTAGACGTCTCTCCATTGATAACAACATGCTGTGTTCTGTTTGCTAGAAACTCTTCAATCCAGCCACACAGTTGCGCTGATATTCCGTAGGCTCTTACTTTGTTTATCAGGCGACAGTGCGGAACTGTATCGAACGCCTTCCGGAAGTCAAGAAAAATAGCATCTACCTGGGAGCCTGTATCTAATATTTTCTGGGTCTCATGAACAAATAAAGCGATTTGGGTCTCACACGATCGCTGTTTCCGGAATCCATTTTGATTCCTACGTAGTAGATTCTGGGTTTCCAAAAACGACATGATACTAGAGCAAAAAACATGATCTAAAATTCTACAACAGATCGACGTCAGAGATATAGGTCTATAGTTTTGCGCATCTGCTCGACGACCCTTCTTGAAGACTGGGACTCTCTGTGCTCTTTTCCAATCATTTGGAACCCTCCGTTCCTCTAGAGACTTGCGGTACACGGCTGTTAGAAGGGGGGCAAGTTCTTTCGCGTACTCTGTGTAGAATCGAATTGGTATCCCGTCGGGTCCAGTGGACTTTCCTCTATTGAGTGATTCCAGTTGCTTTTCTATTCCTTGGACACTTATTTCGATGTCAGCCATTTTTTCGTTTGTGCGAGGATTTAGAGAAGGAACTGCAGTGCGGTCTTCCTCTGTGAAACAGCTTTGGAAAAAGGTGTTTAGTATTTCAGCTTTACGCGTGTCATCCTCTGTTTCAATGCCATCATCATCCCGTAGTGTCTGGATATGCTGTTTCGAGCCACTTACTGATTTAACGTAAGACCAGAACTCCTAGGATTTTCTGTCAAGTCGGTACATAGAATTTTACTTTCGAATTCACTGAACGCTTCACGCATAGCCCTCCTTACGCTAAAAGTGGTTGGAGGCTATGAGGAACACCTGAAACATTAAAATCGCCATCTTAACATTTCCCTGTTTTTATTAATTCAGTTTAGGTACTTTTTCGACTGACGGTGTATGCGTATCTGTAGTGAGTATAACAGAATAAACTCAAAGACTTGCTCGACATGTGATGCGGAATAGGTGGCGTAACTCAAGGTAATTATTTCAGTATCCCGGCAGATAAAAAAGCTACGAACAAGGGCGATATTGCAAAGTATTTAACTGACCGTTTGTATTCTATCACTATTTTAAAACTTTGTCTCGACGTTTGGATCCGTTTATAAAATGTTGGGGGTCTCGACGTTAAATACAATGTAGCAACGAAAAATGTTGCGCATAGTTATGACCCGACGACCGTTCTGATGAATATTCATCTGACAAATGAAAATTTCTACAGCTTAAGGCCCTTATGATTACTTACTCATTTACTAGGTTGAACACACAAGCCGCAGTCTGTCCTTGGCCTCGCCAGTCAGCCCCCTCCATCTCCTTCGTTTCACCATTCTCGTATTGCATCTGATCCTATCATTCCATCGCAGCCGTCGTCTTTCCCCTGATCTATCACTTCTGATTTCTTCCTCCACCTGCCTGACGATCTCGCCTTCTCGACGCCACAACGTCCAGCATGTTGGACAACTTCTGCAGTTTCGCTTTTTCTTTTTTCTCCAGTCGCCTCCATCCCTCACTGGTCCAAAAACATATCTTAGAATAGCATTCTCAAATGTCTGGAGCTTTCTTTCAGAACTTTGGATCAGAGTCTTGTTCTCTGCTCCACACAGGACTACAGGTTATATTATAGTCCTGTAGATGCTAATTTTTGTGGATTTCGATAGAAAACTGAATTGGGGCAGCTTTCCAAGTGCACACCTTGATCTGTCTTCTGCTTGAATTCTTGTCATTATTTCCTGGTGTAACTTATTCCTTTCACTGAGCACTGCCCCAATATATTGGAACTGTTTTATCCCTTCAAAGATTTTACCACCCACATCTAAAGGTCTGTCATCGTTGTGTGTGCCAGCTACGAGGCCTTATCGGTATCCATCTTCACGCCTCTTCTCATTACCTTTTCCATTAAAATTCTTGCCATCCGAACCAGATCTTGCTCATTTTGTACTCTTAAAACTACGTCATCGACATACGCAAGGGTGTTGATGCTTCTACCTAGCCGAATTCCTATCTCTAGGGTTGTCACCTTCCTCACGCTCTTTCTAGAACCAGAGTAAATAGAAGGCGGGACAGGCAGGCACTCCAATCCTCACCTTGAACTTCTCTGACATCTTTCCATTCACTTTCACCAAGCGTGTTGTCACTTGTATAAGTGCTTGTGTTAGTTTTAATAGTTTTCTGGGAACCTGCACACTTTCAAAGTTCTTGCCAGATCGCTTTTCTATTCACGCTGTCGTACGCTTTTTGGGAACCCATAGAGAGATAATGAACATCTCTGTGAAATTCCCAGTTCATTCGTAGCACTTGCCTATTCACATGTAATTAGTCTGTAGTTGGTTTTCCCTTTCTAGATACTGCTTATTGGAATCTCAAGTATTTCGTCGACGTGTCGCTTAGCCGCTTCAGCAACAAAAAGACCATCTCATTGTTCATGTAATTGGGTCTCCTTTCTTAAGTATCATGCAGATGCCAGACTGCTGCTATTCTGCTACTATCCTTTCACTCCTACAAATTAAATACATTAGTTGGTTACTTTCTCTTGTACAATACCTCTTTTAGTGTCACTGGAAGTATACCATCTATTCCTGGTGCCTATCCTCTCTTCATTATTTTTATGATATCTTCTTCTTATTTCGTTAAACAGGGAGCAACGGGTATAAGTGCAGGTATTTTTGTATATGGTACCTTAATATGTACATACATCAGCGAGTTGGCTGTTTTTTCTCGTGTCGGAAATCTTTCCACAAACACAACACAACATTTAAGAGCCGACGTTTTCTACATGGCCGCATCTGGTGTGCGAAGGGAACGACGCCTCACAGCATAGATTACCCGTTTTGCATCCACGCGTACAACTTCAATATCGAACCTGCTGCCGTGGGGAAAATGGACATTAATGGCTTCCTTGGGCCATTTGAAGGTACTACCCAATATAAAAACATACCACTTGTAATAACTGCAGTAATTAAGTTCGCAAATGACGCAAATTCTGACTTGATGTTGTTCAGCACAACATTCGGGTCACCATAGAAATTTCTGAACTTATGCCCATTACACCCTTTATATGATAAAGAAAAGGACAACTAATTAGCATCTCATGACTTTTGTTAAGGGCTACACGTTCTCTCACTTACAGGCCTGTACTATAACCAGATGCACACGACGACGGGAGAGGCAGAGCGCTACGTATAATGCGCGGGAGTAGCTCTAACGTCACACATTTGGGAGACGCCTTTGGACGGTATTCCAGTGTTTGGAAACGCCGCTTTTCTCGTCGCGCGGCTCGGATTACGGCGACTGAGTGCGACAGTGAGGCAGGCGATTTCCTGGCGCGGCGTCTATTTGTACACTGCACGCAATTCGCGCAGAGGCCGTCCGCTGTTGGAGCGCCGCCCTCATCAGCAGAACTTGCGGCGCGACCACTCGGCAATTTTCCGCCTCTGTCTTCCGCTTCTCAGTGCTCACCCATCTCCTTTCTATTCTTGTAACCACCCCATCTCGTTCTGCCCTAGGCGCCCACACTCTGTGAAGACTCAGGAGTCTGATTCTCGCCATTTCCGTACGCTGTCTTCTTTATCGCTTTCCAGCTTTGCATATAAATATGAGTAAGGTACGCTACGGAGCTAAACACAGAAATTATACAGTACACAAACAAGGCAGGTTTGAGCGAGTCTCGCTTTTCGTTTAAACGAAAAACCGTGCGTACATCTGTAAACCCATAAGCTTCAAAGACACGTAAAATTTGGAGCATTCCAACAGTTCGTACCGTTTTCTGTTCAAGATTCCAGATACATTATCAAAGCTGTTTGTTGCTGTGCCGTAGAAAAACGAGGATCATCTCTTCATCCATTAGACAAACGAATTGGGATCTCATCATTATATTAACAGCTCTTTAGCGACTGTGTCACCTCTACATTTTTGTATGTATTGCGGCATGAAGCTGCACACACACACACACACACACACACACACACACACACACAGGTCATCTAATATCATCTTTCCACCTTACATTATGTCGTTGTCTCATATATATATTGTCGTTCTTAGTAGCATTGTTAACACGTGTTCTACTGTATATTCGCGCAGCGGCACAAGATATGGAAGCGATTCGGGCGTGGTCTCCACAAATAAAAATAACCTGGCACCTGCCTTAAGTTATTTATGAAAACCGCGAAGGACTTTTTCATGTTGGCTGGACGGACATCTCAACACAGTTCTGTTGGAAACTGAGTCCACAGCAGTGAACAGAACGTGTAGTGCCCACGTGTAGACGCTATACGATATCTAGATTCGAATTCTCTAACGTGGCACAGTTCGCTGACAGACGGTGCACCGTACGCTCAGAGGACTTGCTCTGTATATCAGGCAAATGAAATTTGAGTCCCACTCAGAGCAAGAGGAGATGGAGCCGTTTCTTTCGGGGTCAGCTACATCGTATTGAGCCACGACGGTATAAGACCTTCTCTCGCAGATGAAAGCCACCACACTTTTAGAGAAGTTTGGTGTGGTCCTGGCATGGAGAGGTATCGTATTTGATAGTTTGACATACATACTCGTACAGAGCTTCAAAGTTTCGTTGCTTGTCGGAGGAATAATGCCAGGCCCCTAAGAGTACAGAGATGATTACCACATGCGACTTATCTCAAAAGAGAAGTTCGTCTACGCGTCCTCTTCGTAAGTGCACATCCGAATCGACCTTTCCTGGTGAAGTAATTTATCACAAGTGGTCAGTGAATTATAAAAATCTTGCTCCTGCAAACTCGTGTGTACTGGGGAGAGGTACCTCGTTAGCTGCTACCAAGAACTCATGTTGCAGCGAGTTCTCCGATCCTGTTGACTCTTTCGGTTGCAGAACTTCGTATTACATTTTTTGTAGACCTTTTTTTTAGGTCAATCGTCTTGTTCTCAAGCATTACCTTATTCTGTAATGTTTTTGATATCCTCTTCAGGTAATACGGATTTACTGATTATGCTTAAATTTTATACTGTAGTGCAGTGGACTGTGAGAACACTTTAGTGTCGTTCTGGGCACTATAAAATGCAGAGTTCCGTCAAGAGCAATAGGAGTGCGAAAACGCCTCAAATCTAGAGTCGGAGACACTAATATGGGCGTGCGTGAGACTAGTAATAACGCGAACACAACATATGTAATAGTACTCCGTCAACACATGAAGTGTCCCGAACATCGGCCGGGTGACTCATCATAAACGGTCACGATCTGTTGATCCTATGCCAAACCGTCAATATTTATTTCCTGTAGTAATGATGTTTCTCTGCCCATCATATATTCTTACCATAACACTCTTGCTTGTGTCACCGTTGGAGCAAGTAGTGGCCGTGGAAATTACATCTCATCGCACAAACGCAGGCACGTCTCATTCTCGCTGGACGGCAGGGCAACCATAAAGAAAATACTATAATTCACATACTTCAGAATTGAAAATAGGCAAAATATATTGCACTAGCTACAGAAACTTCTGCAACTCTCAGCTTATACTGATGAGAGCCAAAATATTATCACCAGCTGCTTAATAGGATGTTGGTACAGCATTGCAACAAACGGCAGCGTTTCTGCGTTGCATGGATCTGGCAATTCTTGGTAGATTCAGGAAGTACATGGCCGCAGATATCTAACCACGGGTCATTCAGTTCCCATAAAGGACAGTATGGGCCGGTGGTTTGTCTATATGGAACTGCCACTGGATAGCGTTCCACATCTTTTCCATTCATTTCCATTTTTTGAATTTGATTGCCAAGACATAGAACTGTATTCGCTGTTACTCTTCTCGAACTATTGCAGCACGTTCCTGGTTTTGTGACACGGACAGTTATCCTGCTGGAAGATGCCGTCGCCTTCAGGGATGTCATCAAATATGAAGGGATGCAGATGTTTCGCAAAAATGTTCACGTCGTCCACATCTGTCATGTGCCTTCGATTATTACCGCAGGTCCCACGGGAGCACATGTGCCTGTCCCCCAACAGCATAATACTATCCTCACCGGCCTGCGTCCTTGTCGCGGCATATGTTTCGAGCAGATGATTCGCCTGGATGGAACAAGAAACATAATAAATATGAGCAGGTGACATGATTAAAATAATCCACGGTCCATTTTCAATGATTTCGTGCTCACTGATATCGTAACTGACAATGTCATTGAGTCAGTATGGAAATACGTAGCAGTCGTCTGCTGCAGAGCCCCATATACAACAATGTATTATACCCAGGGCGTCTACAGCGAAATATGCTTTCTTTGACGTGATGTAAGAATATTACTGTACTTCTTACTCCGTTTCAGCTCAGACTTGTCCGTTGGGTGCAGAAGGAGCAAAAGTTGCTGCCGAATTCATGTCGACGTTTGGCGCATTTTCACTATTTCACTGTTGTGCGTCCAAGCGAAAATGGCGTCATTTGAGAAGAAGGACTAAACCGTGCTTTGGTACGCAGAGTTTAAATCCATTGTTATGGTTCGTTAGCAACTTCGGTCTCTTTAGGAGACAGCAGCATCAGAAGCCAAGGGAATAAAATCATGGCTCAGGCAGTTTCTGGACAGTGCCAGCATTCTGAAGCAGCGTGCAGTGGATCGGCGTATCTCTGAAGTTCAAGTCGAAAACGTGCACCAAGCGCTCCACCGAAGTCCACGCAAATCATTTCGTGAGGCTTCACAGGAACTTCAGATGACACGTGCAACTAATCCACAATGCGGTTGCGTCAGCAGTCAGAGCAAGTGCAGATACTCCAGGCCGTAAAGTCTGATGAAAAGCAACGGCGATATGGATTTGCATTTGAAATGCTTAGCCAATCGAATTCCTGCTCTTTTCTCAAGGCTAATGTTTTCATGTGAGGCCACATTGCATGTCTCTGGATCTGTTAATAAGCAGAACTTCGCCTTTGGGGGTCACAGAATCCACACAGCGTCAGAAATAAGGTGCGAGCCCCAGAGTTAACGTTTGGTGTTGCCTTATGTGCGGCAAGGTATCTGGACCCCCCCTATACGCTGAGCAGAGGTTCCTATACATGTTGGAGATATTTACTTTTTCCCAGGCTGAAGAGCCGGCCAGAGTGACCGAGCGGTTCTAGGCGCTACAGTCTGGAACCACGCGACCGCTCCGGTTCCAGGTTCGAACCCTGCCTCGGGCATGGATGTGTGTGATGTCCTTAGGTTAGTTAGGTTTAAGTAGTTCTAAGTTGTAGGGGACCGATGACCTCAGAAGTTAAGTCCCATAGTGCTCAGAGCCATTTGAACCAGGCTGAAGACTTACAACGAAACCTGTGGTTTCAACAAGACATCACTGGTCGTCGGATGTTCGGACAAGTCTGAATTGAACATTTCCAGGACGCAGATTGGACGCGATGAACCCGTGTATTGGCCTCTACGGCTCTATGACATCAAGCCATTGGACTGTTTTTCTCTGAGGCTACGTGAAAGACAGAGTGTTGGCCATTGCAGTGCAGGACCTTCAAGACCTCCGTACTGGGATTGTGGAACTCATCGGTAACCCCGCTCCGGACTTGTTGTGGTGTACCTGGATGGAAACTAAATAAAGACTAGACATTATTCGCGTCACCGCGGTGGCTCACTTGGAAGTCTTTTGATTCGATGTTTTTTCAAAACTTAATTTGACGTACAACCTATTTTTGAGATTGGAATAAATTTATTTCACGTAATTTTGTGTTGGAAGAAAACAGGGCTTTCGGTGTAGACACAGTACTTTCGCTACCGCGTCCAGTGCCGGCAACGCCATGAGGCAGCGTTCAGTCTCGTGGTGGTCAGTGGTGGGAGTGTTTTGGGCTCATCAGTGTGTACACCCTTTATTGAAACCGTGAAGTGTTGAAGGACGTAGTGAGGACTTCGACTCGGTACTACGTGCAGTAACTGTGTTGTGGAGTGGTGAGTGTCGCTTTCCTGCGGCAGAGGAGGCGGCGAGCGCTCGTTGCGGTTGGAAGGAGTGGCTCGGCGTCTAGCGGGAGTACGAGTCTGGTTCCGCGACTCCCCGCCGCGGCGGCGCCGTAATGGCCCGTGACAGCGGGTGGGGCAGGTAGATAGCTGCAGCAGCCGGTGGCCCGCAGGCAGCCACACAGGGACCTACCTCTGCAACTGTCGCCAGCAAACACACAGTTCTGTGGCTAACAACAGATCGGCTTGTTACACGTCACCTGCAAGTCTAGTTTATCGGATGGTAGAACATACAAATCTACTGTTTCCACATATCCACACCACATTATGGAGCCTAGCAGACGGTTCTTGGTGCACCACTGACACTTCCCTCCTTCTTGTTTCAGTACAAATGGCACGAGAGAAGAACGACTGCTAGGGGGTCTTGGTATGAGGTCAAATTTCTCTGACTTTACCTTGATGTTTTTTTCGCGAGTTACGTTTGGAAGGAAACAATATTTTCGTTGACTGTTCTAGGAACGCATACTCTTGTAATTATAGATGTAAACCACACCGTGATGCACAGCTCCTCTTTTGTAGTATCTGCCACTGGTGTTGAATGCCCATGTCAGTGATAAAGCCCCGCGAACCTGTGACGGATCGCTCTTCCCTTCCTTCCATCTTCTCTATTTCCTCTGTCATTCCTATTTAGTACCATAAGTGATCCACACTGACAAGTACGGTGAAGGGCCAAAGAAACTGGTACAAGTATGCGTATTAAAATACAGGCAGAATACGGCGCTGAGACCGACAACGCCTATATAAGACGACACGTGTCTGGCGCAGTTGTTAGATCGGTTACTTCTGGCACAATGGCAGGTTATCAAGACTTAAGTGAGTTTGAACGTGGTGTAGTAGTTTGCGCACGAGCGTTAGGACACAGCTTCTCCGAGGTAGCGATGAAGTGGGGATTTTCCCGTGCTACCATTTCACGAGTGTACTGCGAATATGAGGAATCCGGTAAAACATCAAATCTACGAAAACACTGCGGCCGGAAAAAGATCCCGCAAGAACGGGACCACAGACGACTGAAGAGAATCGTTCAGCGTGACGGTAGTGCAACCCTTCCGCAAACTGCAGCAGATTTAAATGCTGGGCCATCAACAAGTGTCAGCGTGCGAAACATTCAACGAAACATATTCAATATGGGCTTTCGGAACAGAAGGACCACTCGTGTACCCTTGATGACTGCACGACATGAAAGTTTACACCTCCCTTAGGCCCGTCAACACCGACATTTGACTGTTGATGACTGGAAACATGACTGGTCGGACGAGTCTCGTTTCAAATTGTATCGAGCGGATGTACGTGTACGGGTACGGAGACAACCTCATGAATCCATGGACCTGCATGTCAGCAGGGGAATCTTCAAGCTGGTGGAGGCTCCGTAATGGTGTGGGGAGTGTGCAGTTCGAGTGATATGGGACCACTGATACGTGTAAATACGACTCTGACAGGTGACACGTGTGTAAGCATCCTGTCTGCTCACCTGCGTCCTTTCAAGTCCATTATGCATTCTGATGGACTTGGGCAATTCCAGCAGGACAATGCGACACGCCACACGTCCAGAATTGCTACAAAGTGGCTCCACGAACGCTGTTCTGAGTTTAAAAACTCCGCAGGCATGAACATTAATGAGCATGTCTGGGGAGCCTTGCAACGTGCTGTTCAGAAGAGATCTCCACCCGTCGGACTCTTACAGCTGTGCGGGATTCATAATGTCATTTCCCTCCAGCACTACTTCAGACATTAGTCGAGTCCATGACACGTCGTGTTGCGGCACTTCTGCGTGCTCGCGGGGGCCCTACACGATATTAGGCAGGTGTACCAGTTTCTTTGACTCTTCAGTGTAATACTAAAGTATCGGTCTAACTAGTGTTCTGTACGTCACTCCCATCGTGGGCGCACTGCACTGTTCGACGTTTTTTACGGGTAGTTTAACGGTTAGGACGTGTTAGTGAGCTTCCAGGGCTGAAACTTAATGGCGGAGTAGGAAATTAGGTCAAATAATGAAAACATACTTCATTGTACTGGATAGGGAGGGCGTGCCTGATGTAGGAAGATACCAGGTGTAGACCAGTGTAGAAGGCCGTGCAAACTAAATAAAATGGGAAACGTGGGGGAAGGCGGTTCATGTTAAGATATGTTGGTGGCCGGTCACGGGGTGCAGAACCAAAGCTCAGCCTTCGAGGAGAGACTTCTGTCCTAGTTAAGGCCTGAGAGAGAGAACTGGCTGTGTTCTGCTCTCCAGAACCCTCCAGTGCACCCACAGGTGACGTGCCGATGGCGTGCATTCGCTAGCAGCTTCAGCAGAGGGCTGAAGGCGTCTCTTGTTCGTAGCTTAACCGGACAGAACTGCCTCGATTCGGAAAGGCAGGCGGCTTGTGTCATGTAGGAACAGCCGCTCTAGGAGAAAGTTTGTAAAGACTTGACTGGGGCCTTTGAAACAATTTTTTTAAACAAGTTCCCTAAAATACTCCTTGACTGGCTGCCACCTTGTACATATTCTTCCAATCAGTGTGTCTAAAATCTGTCTTTCCTACGGTTTGTTTCATGTGATTGTGCCATCTTAAATGGGTCCATACGGATACTCCCAGATATTTAATAGATGTGATCGCTTCAGGCGACGGTTGTGCAATTGTGTAATCGCAAAATAACGGGCTACATTTTTTTCTGTTGGGAGTCAGTTATAAATCCCTACACCAAACGTCCATCCTCTTCAGGTGTTCCCGGATTTCGCTACAGTTATCTAGCGTTGTGACTTGTCCATATAAGTTACGACAGCATCATCGGCGAAGAGCCTCATGGAACTTCCGAAAGTTATTCACGCACATAATGTGGACGCGTCAGAATCCTCTAATATCCTCTTTGGGCGTACCCGAAGTTACTTCTAAGTCTGAAGATTTCCAGTATTTCTCTCCTTAAGAAATTCATGTTGTGTTCTATTCGCTAGGATCTGTTCGACATATTCACGAAGCTGATCTGATATTCCGAATACTCTAATTTCGTTTACAAAGCTGCAGTGCGGAACTGTATCAAAAGCTTTCAGAAAGTCAAGGAACACAGCAGCAAATTTCCATTTAATTAACTCTTACGTCTAATCAAATTTTTCTATTCCTTTGTGCTGTATGGCTTCTCCAAGATATTTAAACTTACAAACTCGTTCTATTTATCTATTTTAACGTTCTCTTGTATAATATGCTTCAATAACGTCCTTTTAGTAGACTGGTAGCTTTCCTCCTTGCAGGTACCACAGTCATACAGCATTTCTGTAACAACAACATTTCCACCACCCACAGTAATTATTGTTTATTTTCCAATCTCGGCCAGTTTCGACTAGTAGGTCACTTTGAAGCAATATTTGACATGCAAAAGAAGAAGCCACAAAATATCTCAAACCACCAGCATGCGGAGACCGTTTATGTGTACAGTTGGTACAAAAACAGTTAAAAGTAGAAGTAGAAACGAAAACACTACCAATTGTACGCATAACTACACGTCGCAAGTTGCAAGTTGTATTCTGGTGGCTTGACTGATTAGCGGCTTGTTCTTACCCATGTCAACTACCGCTCTGAACCAGCATAACAGTCGAATTTGCCCAGTAGAGAGAAATACACAATAATCACAGTCGGCGGCGGAAATGCCGCAGTGCAGAAATTACTATTTGAAATATTTCACGCCATTTTACTAATCTCATCTGGAAAACCTTACGCTCTAAGTATGATAAATCAGAAACTTATCTGTTTTGGAAGGCTGCATGGACCATCAAATTGTGCTACTCGTGAGTCGGTAGTTTTCAGAAGGATAGGAAAATCATCACTTAAGTCGTAATAACAACAGCGTAACGAACAGAATGACAGTGAATGACCCGCCGATACACAAATACATCTACGTTGTGCTTCCTGTAGAACAGTTGGTTGGTTGGTTGGTTTAGGGGAAGGAGACCAGACAGCGTGGTCATCGGTCTCATCGGATTAGGGAAGGATGGGGAAGGAAGTCGGCCGTGCCCTTTCAGAGGAACCATCCCGGCATTTGCCTGGAGTGATTTAGGGAAATCACGGAAAACCTAAATCAGGATGACCGGACGCGGGATTGAACCGTCGTCCTCCCGAATGCGAGTCCAGTGTCGAACCACTGCTGTAGAACAGTATTGTAGCTCAACATGGGAGGTGAAAAAGAACGAACCGGCCTCAGATTTAAGGTACCTGGCGCACCAACCGCGTCGTGGAGGAAATTAATGTCTGCAATGGATCCCGCCATATTTCACCCAGAAGCTCAGGTACTCGACTCGTCCGCGGACATCATCCGCTATTAACGGATGAATTATTAGTAAGTCACAGCATACATTTTTCATGCTTATGACTACGTGCTTGTTTGAAATTGCAGAAGGACGTTGAAAACTTTAGTTAGTGTTCGCAGGCAAATGAAAGCATAAAGACGGCACTTAATCACAAAATTTTTACGTTTCTGTTCCAGAATCAAATCAAAGGATAAATGTATTTGTTCTCATAATGCATATTAAAACAGCGAAGAGACCCATATTTTGAAAGAAAGCCTTTTTTAGACGGCAAAATGAGCTATTAAGACAAACCTTTATTGAAATATATTTTGGAAAATAATGCTGACTTGAGAAAACAAGGTTTTTTTTTCTCCTTTGTAACCCGTTACTGTTTCTGTTAGTGTTTCACCACCCTCAATGAGTTTATTTCATTTTATCAAATGCAAATATTGTTGTTCAATTGAAAAACTATCGTCTGCAGTATAGCTGCTAATTTAGTTTCCCATTTGCAAAATTTTGTGGTTTCCACTTTGTCACGACTCTACGAGACTGTAAACACAGTGCCACTACGAAATATTCAACAATTTCAGAGAGTCATCATAACGTGGAAACCACAGCTGCGCATGGCGAATTGTACCAAAATTTGAGCTGTACTACAGACGAGAGACAACTACACGAGCCACCACAGTAAGTGGCATTAAGAAAAATAAAGTGAATTGAATTTGATGGCGGAACTTCATCGAAATAGATATGGATGAACAAGAATAAATTTTCTCAACGTAGAATACTTTCCCTTAATATATTCATTTGAAAGCAAAAACGGACACTGAAAGTGAGTTTTAACCTTAAGGTGAAAACTTTTTATCTGCTGCAAGCTTCAGTTTAATTGATCATCAGACACATGAAATTGCTATTTTAGCTTACATCGCATCATTACTGCTGTGGAGTCAATAAGACTGAAATGCATTCATAGTCTTGTATACTCTTACTACGATGTCCTGATTCATACTCGCTGGCGTTCTGTAGAGAGAGGACGGTGACTCACAATGTGTTATTATTATTATTATTATTATTATTAATATTATTATTACATTTTCCCCTTAGGTATACTTCAATGCCTGAACTTGAATAATACATAATTATTCAATTTTTTCGCGTTTCTTTCTTCTTTTTCTCGTCCCAAAATCTCGTCTTTCTTTGATGTGCTCATGTTGTCTTTGCTCTTTCCATACTTTCCCTCTTTTCTTAATTTCCTTCACATCAAACTTCGTGTTCATAATTTTGGTTCAGGATTTTTCTCTCTCATTTACCATTTCCCTATTGATTGTTGCTTGTTTTAGGTCGTGTGTCATTTCTCATCGTGTCTGTGATTCGGTGTGCGTGGTCGCATAATTCTCTGGTTTATCTCACCAACTCTAAACTTTTCAGAGAATTTTACATTCTATTTTTTTTTCTGTCTGTGTGATTTGTGATGTTCAGATTTATATCGTTTCTGATGGGTAGAGAAGTTCAGTAATACGAATGTAGTGGCTTCATTTGGCCTGTCTTGATGTTTCTTTTTATTGTAGTGCAGTCATCTGAGTTTGTGCGCTTTCTGAAAATTTCTGTTCTTTCTGTGTTCAATGCCCTGTTTCATCCTGCTCTTTGTAAATATTCTATTATATACTCGAATTTTTCCACTCTTTCAACCTTTACCTAACTTGTGTGCATATCTTGTGTGTTGTTAATCTTTCTTTTCATGTATAACGTTTTCTCATATCAATAAATCTGTACTGCAAAGAACTCAAGTAAGCGTTCCAGTGTTTCTTGTGCTTCTTGTCTATTGTGGCCGAGTACTGCCAGATCATCTGAAAATGCCAGGCATTTTATGACTGTTTTGTTTGCACGTTTACTTCCGAACTGAATCCTTTTCACGTTTTCTTCCCATTGTTTGATAATTTTGTATACGATCATGTTGAATAAAAGCGGTGAGAGCACAGCTCTTTGTAAGACCCCGCACAGTCATGAGCCAAAACATCATGCCCACCTGCTTAATAGCTTGTTTGTCCGTCTTAGTTGTTTCATAATCTCATTTACTTCAGTGATTGTGGGCGATTTCAAATGTGGATTTGGCATCGTTCCCGTGAAGTTCAATTTATCTTTAGTCTACTCGCTGTAGAAGAGTTTATGAAACTTTTTAAAAAGATTTCTGCACTTTTCTGTAGTACCAGTTTCTATAGATCCACCTACTCTTTGGAAGCAGATATTTTATGCCTGCTACATCTTTATCTTTTCCCTGAATATTCTGTATAAATTTTTCATGTTATTTCTTTTGAAGTCTTCCTTCATTTCATTTAGTCTTCTTATAATTTTATTTCTATTATTTACGCCACATCAGTAATGATGCCATATAGGCTATAACAGTAACATTTTTGTTGCCTGATGACGACGAGAGAGACTGAAACTGGTAAAAAATAAAGTCTTATCAGTAGCTCAAAGTGTTCCACAAAAATGTCTTCCTTTAAATATTTACGAACTCACTGACAAAGTGCACGCAAAGTACATCGTTTGGACACTTGTTACACATTATGAATTTTCAGCAGAAGTTAGTGGTTCTTTAATTTATATCGCATCACCAACTGGAAAGTAAAAAATTTAAAAAAATATTAGAACAGTTTAGTTTCTGGAAAATACTTAAGGATGTGTAAGAAGTGGCTGTTTGATGGAAACCATCTAGTAATACACGAGAATCTCGACTGAGTGGCCGTAAAAGTGCGGTCGAGTGCATACGTAAAATGCTCACTTGAGCATTTTGTGTGTGGGTGTGTGTGTGTGTGTGTGTGCACGCATTGTTGCTTCATAAGAAAAAACGCTTAGACGCAGCGCAGATGCAAGTAATCGTGTCAGGGGCACTGAAAGGAAAAGCATCGTTTCTCGAACTAGAACCCCGAAGAAAAAAGTGAATGATATTTTTTCCTGTCACGAACTGCGGCTCGTGGAACATGATACAGCACTGGAACAGTTATTAAGGAGCCAGCGCTGTGTGCAGAGTGAACATTACCGGTTTTTGTTATGTCTTATGAGTGGCTGTGTATTTTCTCTTTTGCACTGTCCTCAGAGTGGTGACTTTTTTTCGTTATTGCCAACAGCTGAGGCTTTCAACAGCTACAGTAAAAACAAGCAAGTGGAATATCCGTTAATGTAGCGTAAAATTTGCGCGAGAGCCTGTTGACAAGCCATCTCCAGAGGACAGAATGTAAGTAGGAGCTGTCCCTGTATTAAACAGCATGAGATACTACACTTAGACATCTAGGTTCAAACTTTACTGCTATTGTTGTACCGAGAATGCTACTTTAACGCCGGCCGGAGTGGCCGTGCGGTTCTAGGCGCTACAGTCTGGAGCCGAGCGACCGCGACGGTCGCAGATTCGAATCCTGCCTCGGGCATGAATGTGTGTGATGTCCTTAGGTTAGTTAGGTTTAAGTAGTTCTAAGTTCTAGGCGACTGATGACCTCAGAAGTTAAGTCGCATAGTGCTCAGAGCCATTTGAACCATTTGAAGCTACTTTAACTGGTAAAGTTTTCCGTAAGCGTACGAAAACACGGACTGCTTGCCGCCAGCATCGAGCTTCTTGTCCTTGGTACAATATGTATACTTGTGATGAAAATATTATTTGCGTCACAGAAAGTCGATCCTAGGGTACTGAGTATAAAGCAGTGTAACTGGAACTCCTTGGACGATGTAAGCCACTCCCTTCATCGTAATCTCCCCCTCCCCCCAACCCCCACCATCCCCCTATAACACATATGTTTCAATATCATAACAATAATTTGTTTAAATTAACACTCAACACACCTTCCCAGAAATTAAATTAAGATAAATACACTTAACTGAAAAGCATTTGTCCGAAAATCTGAGACTGACATGTGTCTTTCAATTGATGTAGCATAATGGGAACAAAGTCAAACTACTTTCAAATGGTTCAAATGGCTCTGAGCACTATGGGACTCCACTGCTGAGGTCATTAGTCCCCTAGAACTTAGAACTAGTTAAACCTAACTAACCTAAGGACATCACACACATCCATGCCCGAGGCAGGATTCGAACCTGCGACCGTAGCGGTCTCGCGGTTCCAGACTGCAGCGCCAGAACTTCGCGACCATTTCGGCCGGCCTCAAACTACTTTGACAACCTCGTAACTGACATGATGAAACTCCAAGGGTGCGATCCCCATTTGCGTATAGCACTACATCTTTGAACACGTGACTGCTGGCTATCTCTCTGCGAGGTTGAAGACGGTGGGAGCGCTGTTTCTTTCGGTCGTTTCCGTATTTATTCGGGACAGTTAGATTTCCTGTTATTTTTTTCCTAGTGGGCGGTCTTTCCGTTTCTGTCTTGCCATCCCCAACTTCCTGTGGTTTGTAGGCTCTGTTTGTGGACTCACTAACCGTGTCGAATTTGTTGTTGTCTGCACATACTGTCTGCCTGTGACTGGACGCAATCATCTGGCTGGAATGTTTTCTGCGTTGTGCCAGGCCGAGGCCTACGTAGGCTATGGCGAGAGTCCCTCTACACACTTAGGAAACGCCTCAGGCAAGGGAAATCCTGTGTCAAACGTAACTTGTAATTTTCTAGAATTATTGCCATTTTTGAGTTTCTGAATTGTCATATTGATTTTCGGAAGTCCGCCTCCGCTGCGGTGAGAGCGTCTGACTCAACTGCCGGTGCTGTCAGGGATTTCTCCTCGGTGAAAAGTTTGGAACGAGGGTCCACTTAGGCTCCTGATGGCAACAGAGGAGTTGTAGGGCGTGAAAAAAATTTGGAAGAACCAAAAATACATCACTATACCTAACATGACGGAGGAAAACCGCCCGCATCTCGTGGTCGTGCGGTAGCGTTCTCGCTTCCCACGCCCGGGTTCCCGGGTTCGATTCCCGGCGGGGTCAGGGATTTTCTCTGCCTCGTGATGGCTGGGTGTTGTGTGCTGTCCTTAGGTTAGTTAGGTTTAAGTAGTTCTAAGTTCTAGGGGACTTATGACCACAGCAGTTGAGTCCCATAGTGCTCAGAGCCATTTGAACCATTTTTTGGAGGAAAACCGTTGGGCTTAAAAACAGCATCCAGTCGTCTCGTAATTGATAAATGCAGGTCCTGTATGATTTCCAGGGGAATCTAATACCACCATTATTGCAAAATAAAGTTCAGATATCGATGGTAGTAGTGGATAGTCATTATCCTCCGTTCTCGCCTAAGTGGACCATAAAGGCTTAAAAGTGTCGAAATTTGGTGACTACGGTAGTCAGCGAAGATGCGAAAATTCTTCCTCGTGCTCACAATAACAGCCCGGTCGGTGTGGCCGAGCGGTTCTAGGCGCTTCAGTCTGGAACCTCGTGACCGCTACGGTCGCAGGTTCGAATCCTGCCTCGGGCATGGATATGTGTGATGTCCTTAGGTTAGTTAGGTGTAATTAGTTCTAAGTTCTAGGCGACTGATGACCTCAGAAGTTAAGTCGCATAGTGCTCAGAGCCATTTGAACCATTTGAAGCGTCACAAAAACAAATTGGAAATCTGTGATAAGTTCTATGGTACCAAACTGCTGAGTTCATCGGTCCCTACTTAATCTAACTTAAACTAACTTACGCTAAAGGCAACACACACACCCATGCCTAAGGGAGGACTCGAACCTCCGACGGGGGGAAGCCGCGCGAAATGTGACAAGGCGCCTCTGACTTCACGGCTACCCCGCGCGGCTCACACAAAAACAGTCCTGGACGCTTCGAGCTATGTGAACGGAAACCTTGTCGTTATTGAATCCCACGATACGTCTGCTCAAATCATTTCCGAACCACCGCCATGTTTCACTCTTCGTTCCTTATCTCGGTCAGAAGTTGGAGACATTCGGCACCACGTTTTCCTACTACGGGCATTTTCATCACTGATGTGTGGTTTTGGAATTCCTGCTCGCCCTGCGTTTTGAGCTTTCTTCGTGTTATTTCGCCGGTGACAGGGTTCGCAAGAGCGACATTTAGTGCTGCAGTGACTTTTGCAGGTGTTCTCATTTTCGATGACGGTCTGACACGACCGAGTGAGGTGGCGCAGTGGTTAGCACACTGGACTCGCACTCGGGAGGACGACGGTACAATCCCGCATCCGGCTATCCTGATTTAGGTTTTCCCTGGTTTCCCTAAATCACGTCAGGCAATGCCGGGATGGTTCCTTTGAAAGGGCACGACCGATTTTCTTCCCCATCCTCCCCTAACTCGAGCTTGTGCCTCGTCTCTAATGACCTCGTTGTCGACGGGACGTTAAACACTAAACTCCTCCTCTTCCTCCGTCTGTCACGATCACTCAACGCTGTCGCTGTACGCCGCACAAATTTTCGATACGGTGGCTCCTGAAACTGCGAATCTTTATGCTACCCTGGTTACAGATGCACCCACCGTATGAGCACCAACACTTCGCGCACTTTCGCATTGGCTTAGATCTGGCGTAATGCACTCAAACTACACAGAACACTTTTCTGACTACGATGACACTTGCAACATAGTGAGGATATCCCACGCGTGTCGTCCGTAGTCAAATACAACAGTGCAACCTGCAGGCTTGGCTACCATCTACTTTATGTACAACAGTGCTTTTCTCGCGGTGTTTCCATATTTTCACCCAACGCCTGTTCTTGGACAGGAATCAGCGGTTCAAAGGTCTGCAAAGCCGACAACATATGCCCCTCCGTATGACACCACTGACTCAGTATGAGACGGCTGTCGGTCAGCCTGATGGGCCCGTCTGCGGCCAGAACGACGCAGAACGTAATCTCCGAATGTTAGCTGAGTAATCTGGGATCTGTCAAATACAATAATGTAAACATTATAACTAAAATGTTCTTTGGTAGTAGGGGGGGAGGACATCATGACACCGTCCACCCCCTTCCCCGTCCTTGGATCCGCGTCCGATACAGACATCTCATTTGTGTTCAGTGTCGATAGTGTTAAACAATGAACTTTCTGAGAATTTGCATATGCAGCTTGGCACTATACAGTAGCGAACTACGAAGTGGGAAATTTGGAAAAGAAGACAATCGAAGATTTTGAAAATCTTAAACATAGCTGCGAATCAGCAACTGTATAAATCTGAAGAGGTTGAAAAAAATCAGCTAACCAGTTGCAAAACAAAGGACTAATAATCCTTTTTTAGTAACTGGCTGGCTGGTTTTTTTCAACCTCTTCGAAGCGTTTGAGAAGAGGAGCTACAGAAGGATGTTGAAAATTTGGTGGACTGACAGGATAAGAAATGAAATTCTCTGCAGAATCGGCGAAGAAAGGATTTACTGAAAACTGAGAAGGGAACGGCCCAATCCGACATGTCGCAACCTGCCCCGATACTTTTTAAACAGGAGGAATGCACTGAAAGAAACACTAAGTTTAGTTGCTAAGACACACTACAAGTACTTTTCTTTTAAAGTGTTGAAAATTTCCAAATTCGTAGCTCGCCAGGCGGCTGCAGGTGTAGAAAACAGCGCGTGTCAACACAACGGGCACATATACTTCGTTGATCATGTAAGGCATTTTCCATAAAATTGTCGGACAGTATAATTTCCTATAGCTCCTAGTTATTTCAGATTTATCAGTGGAACAGTATCGTAGAACGTCAGGCATTTCTTCGTTTTCAGTGTGCACCATCACATTTTATGAATTTGATCAAGTATGCCTGTTACGCAGCACAATATGCAGAACAATGGCCACCGCCGTTCCTTATTCCACTCCAGTTGTGTATAAATAAAACCAGTAATTACTACGAAGTACCTGAACGCATTAAGTTTTCGTCAGATGTGCCTCGTGTAAGGAAAATGTTTACTTTTGTCATCCGATGTACACTTCGCATTTTTGCGATGATTACAAGGAATGAACAAGGAATTGTTTCATTCCAGAATGAGATTTTCAGTCTGCAGCGGAGTGTACGCTGATATGAAACTTCCTGACAGATTAAAACTGTGTGCCTACCGAGACTCGAGCTCGGGACCTTTGCTTTTCGCGGGCAAGTGTTCTACCATCTGAGCTACCCAAGCACGACTCACGGCTCCTCCTCACAGCTTTACTTCCGCCAGTGGAAGACGAGGAAGCTCAGATGGTAGAGCACTTGCCCGCGAAAGGCAAAGGTCCCGAGTTCAAGTCTCGGTCCCACCCACAGTTTTAATCTGCCAGGAAGTTTCAACTGTTTCATTGTTAGAAAAATATACAATGTTATAAAATTATCATAAGAACTGTGATACAGGAATTCTCATAAAATATTTAATGTCAACAAAGTAAAGTCCAAATTGATGGAAGTCGTTTGTAATGTAACATCATACACTGCCTCGATTTTCTTCCCTCTGCTAGCCACTTGTGCAACAACAATTTAGCGGTCAATATGAACTGCAACTCATTCAAAAAATTAATGATTTGAGACGTTTCTGGTATGGTTTTAGTGCTGAAACTCCGGGTGTGTTCACTTTGGACTTCGCGTTGAGTTACAAGTTGTCTTGTCACAGTTGCGTCTGCTTATTCACCGGACTGAGCGCTAGGTAGGTAGGGCTATGGACTGCTATTTACAAGCTCTTGTTCGTGTAGTAAAACTGAGTGACTTTAAAATTTTTTTAAATACTTGCAGTGCACCTTAGCAGCTAAAAGTTTGCCAGTGCATTTCTTTCAGTGTCTTCTTCCTGTGTGAAAAAGTCAGGGAATTTTTTAACATGTCGGATTGGACAATTTCCTGGTGAGTGGAAGAAGGGACATGATGACAGGAAACGTGTTAACACATTAAAGAATAACTGCCATGGGATTAGAGAGAGCTTTGACAAAACTGTAGGAGTAGACAGAGGTCGAAATATTGGAATATATCCACGTTGCGTTCAAGTGCTTCTCTGACAAGATGAGATGAAAAGATTGACGCAGGAGAGGAAGTCACGGTGAGCCCTGCGTGAAACAAGCCTAAAGTCTGATGATTCCCACACTCTCACACACCCCCACCAAATAAATAAATAAAAAGTCGAGTGTTAAATTGCGAAGTGAAACTCACTGTTTAGTTGGACTGGACTGTGGTCTAGTTAATGCCGAGCCGAACAGCACTGCTTAGCTGTCAGCATCGGAGCGTAGTGTTTAGTTTCCCTTGAAGGCGCGCTCCCCCTTGGGGAGGTATCCCTGCGTGCGCCGCCGACGCCAGCCCTCCTTCCCCGAATCCTTAACGCCGCCCAATTGTGTGCCGTAAAGGCTCATTTAGCTCGCACGCCTGCCCATTCTAGCGGCGTTGCTACTGCGGCAACTCTCTATTAATCATGTCTTTCACAACAACCGAGTTTGTGGTCCCTTTTCGCCGCGGATTGCTCCAGGGAAAACGGCTGAGGGGTTCTCTGCGTGGAATGCGATCAACATTTCTTCCGCAGCTTCCGCTGTTCGAACGTTTCACATTTTCCCTTCCTGCGGGAATTCATGACAGTTACAAATGACTTTATCCTGCGATCAAGTGTGTTACATAATAGAGAAACAGGTAAGAAGCTATTAAGCGTAGTAAAACGTAAACCGTTCTTATTAATGTTCTCTGTAAATTTCTGCTAACAACTTAACATTAAACAACGAATCGGAGCCATGAAACTTACGGACAAAAATATACGTAATCTTACAGAGGAAGCACGAATAGTAGCTCCTTCAGCCATATTTTTTGTGTTTTATTGAATCACACGATGGATCTTTGATCGTGTGGGTCAACTATCTCGTGCAAATTGTTGTACGGCATTATTCACATCTGTTCTTGAGTAAAGTGACGTGAAATGTACGTTCCCATTGTGAGAAGATTAGATGTTAGGTTTCGAAGTTCGCGAGTCAAGTGACGGAAAATACGAGGACAAATACTGAAAAACTTCCAGAATGAGATTTTCACTCTGCAGCGGAGTGTACGCTGATATGAAACTTCCTGAAAAACTTACCGACAAATTTAGGAAGTACAATTTTAACATTTTAATGTCAGCAAACGTAGTTTTGTACCATTAGCGTGCGCAAAACGGCCAAACTGTTTTTTATGCTTCAACTAACTTATGCTAAGAACAATACACACACCCATGCCCGAGGGAGGACCTGAACCTCCGGCGGGAGAGGTCGCGCAATACGTGACATGGCGCCTCAAACCGCGCGGCCACTCCGTGCGGCGATCTCAAGGTGTTTCGTTTCAGAACACGCTGCGCAATGAGTGATTTTTGGAAGTTATTTTCAATTTAGCCATAGTAAAGATCATATGGTAGTGTTCTAACGCATTTCAAAGTCTAGATTCTATAGTATTTGTGGAATATGTATGTATTTCATTAGCATGCGCCCACTGCCCATGTATGTACTTTTCTGTGGTTTAATTATTAGTCTATACGTAACACACACATCTACGGCCATTTAAACACAAGAATCATTACCGATGCAAGACTCAATCCCGCTACCTCTACATCACGATGTGCGGTAATATTCTCTGTCCTCAGTGTGCCCCAGAAAGCTCGCAGACACCACATTCCTCCCTTAAGTCTGAACGGTCCCTCCCGCCGGAGGTTCGAGTCCTCCCTCGGGCATGGGAGTGTGTGTGTGTTGTTCTTAGCATAAGTTAGTTTAAGGTAGTTTAAGTAGTGTGTAAGTTTAGGGACCGATGACCTCAACAGTTTGGTCCCTTAGGAATTCACACACATTGGAGCAATAATTTCTGAACAGGGAATTCACCGTTCCGTGATTAACTTTCTGCCATTTTCCAAAATCAATCTGTAGACCAGCGTCCTGTATGAAAGTATTTTGTTTAACGTCGGTGCCCAGTTGATAGAAGCGTTTTTAAAAAGGTAGAATCATATTGCAAATTTTTGGAAAGTATCCGTTAAGAACACTGACTCATTTCCTGGCAATTTATAGACTGTTTCTACAGTAAAGAACATTTTTTAAAAATGTTGTTGTGAAAAATATTTAAATTACTTACAAAAATATAAAGTATTCACACTGTAGTAGGAGATATAAACTAATCATTTGTGAGTTCTGTTGACTTGTTTGCTTCGGAAGGCAGAATTGGTCCATATAATTTGCTGGAATCCATGACGGAATACATCCGCTTTGAGTTTCGTATTTTTCATTCCAGGAGACTTACTTTCCCAAATTGGTACATTATGTCGATCAATCATGTCTGCTAAATGAATTATTGTTTCCTGCGTAATCACTACCCTCCTGGAGGTACCTTTATATTCCATTTTTGATGGAATTGCTACCCAAAACTCATATTGATTTTCACTATTTCTGGGTTAACAGAACCTGATATTCGTAAGGCCTCTCAGGTAGGAGCCATGAAAGACGGCAGCACATTGATATGTTGAAAATTCGAGTTTCTTAACTGCCTTTGTAGATTTATTTTATTTTGTTTATTTATTTCTTTTTGAACGGGTCGGCGTTCTTTCCGAATGTCTCTGAGCCTCCAGTCACTTGTACTTACAATTAAGCTAATAACATTTTCAAAATCACGCAAATGATTGCCAATTGTGGAAGACGCGACAGTATACATAAATAATTCTAACTCCGACTGGAGATTGAAAACCTTTAGACTTGTGCGGTGACACTTAGCCGTTTAACCAGATAGGTCATATAGAGATCGTCACGTAAAATACTTTCATATAAGTTACCGGTTACTCCTCCGCTCATAGAAAACTTTGAATCTAATAAGAACAGATCGCAATGCACACTCTTCCAGATACATTCTACACGTAAAAATTGTATGTGTCGGCTCAAATTACATCTTCCAGCTGGACGAATTGCAGGTCGTGTGCTGTTCGTTCCAAACAGCCTCAAATTTGAATTAACAATTTCACAATAACAGATCAACCGTTAATATTTCATTAGTATCGTTCAGACTGCATTCTCGATACACACATAAACAGTAAGAGTCACCATAAATTACAGTAGTGACCTTGTTTTCTCCTTAGAGGTAACGACTGTTCTTAATGCACTACTGCCTCTAACAGGAACTTCAGTTTTTCTCCATCTATTGTATTTATGAGATTGAGCTTTGCTCCCTTAGTAGAAGAAGAATTAATTCTGCACAGCTATAATAGATTTACAGCTGTTGTTATGAGCGAACAACTAAAAAGGCAATGACAGTTTGACATCTCTGCAAACCTCTAAGGTCCGACAAGACGTTAGATCATTAAACGACAACCAGCAGCGAAGTACTGACAGCCACAGAAAAGAATCTGCGCGACAAGAATGTGGCAGCTAGTCATGTATGTATTGCGGCTTACTGGAGAGCAGAATAGCATACGTTCCAGAGACGTTTATTTCACAAGCAAGCTGTGAAGCAAACAAAGCAGAAATTTTGGAAAGACAATTAAATCCAACGAGAGGAAATAAAACACTTTTAACATTTGCCGATGACACTGTAATTCTGTTACAGACGGTCAACGGCACAGACGAGCAACTGAACGGGAGGGATGGTGTCTTGAAAAGAGACTATCCGATGACTGTTCAAAAAAGTAAAGCAATAGCAATGGAATGTAGTGAATTAAATCAGGTGATGCTGAGACAATTATATCAAGTAATTATGCTCTAAAAGTAGGACTCCTATATGCATTTTGTTATTTAAGAAAGTATGCGGTGATAGCCGAAGAGGGAGGATATAAAAAACAAACTGCCAACAGTGAGAAAATCATTTCTGAAGAAAAGAAATTTGGTAGTATTGGATAAAGGTTTAAATGTTATGAAGTGTTAATCAGGGCTTGGTCGTCTAGTTGTCGGAAATGATTTCGGCGGTATGGTACAGTAGATCAGCGTATTCAGTCCGGGGACTGCCCCCCCCCTCCCCCCACCCACTCCCTGAGAATTACAGTGTAATCGGATCGGTAAATGTTAAAAGTGTTTCATTTCTTATCATAGAACTTAACTGCCTTTCAAAAATTCTCATCGACGTCATGCTACATTCGCATAGTTACCCTGACGGAAAAACAAATCGAATGAAAAAAAAAGTGGTAAAGTGGAAGCCTGGAAAGCGAAAGATCGTGCGGTAGAATCTCGGTCAGAGACTGGAATTTTTCAATCTGCCTTTGCACTAACTTTAACCTCTCACTAACGTGAAGAGGTGTCCGAAACCACATAGGTTTCGGATTTCACGTTTACAATAAATCTTTATAGTAAATCGGCTTTTCCCGGTATAGTTACCGTAGCAAACTAAGGGTGTGAAAGTCGCTGAAGTGGCATACAGTTGAAAGAACTTGCAAACTCGTGGCTGAACATCCCTCTTGAGGGATTCCCAGCCAATCATGCCATACGAATTTAGTGTACTTTTTGTTGACTGCAACGTTAAAACGTGGACGATAAACAGTACAGAGAAGAAGAAAATAGGAGCTTTCGAAATTTGGTGCCATAGGAAAATGTTGAGTATTAGATGGAGTAGATCAGGTGAGTAATAATGAAGTACTGGATCGAAATGAGGAGAAAAATGTATGGCACAACTTGACTAAGAGATGGAATTGGTTGGTAGTACACGTCCTAAGGCAGCAAGGAGTAGTCAGGGTGGTACAAGAGGAAAGTGTGGGGATGTAGGTGATGGATGTAGGTTGGAATAGTCATGCAGAGATGAAGGGTTAGACTAGCGTGGAGGACTGCAGAAAACCAGTCTTCGGACTGAAGACCAAAACAATAATAGTACAAGAGAAAACATACAACATCGGTGTGTTACAGGAAGGTCTGCAGAATGAGGTACAGGGTGAGCACAGAAGAACTTTACGCTCAAAAATCCATAAAAACGAAATGGTGCAACCTATTCGCATCAGACGATAAACTGTTAATAGAGTATCTCTAGAAATTTTCTCCCGTACGGCCGCTATTTTTTTCTTGTATCACGTCGCCACCAGGTACTGTTAATGCAGAAAATGGCAACTACGCCACAACAGGAGAGCTGGTGTGTCCTTCAGTTGGCAAAAATGGAGTCGGTAAGTCCTATTCAGCGAGCATTTTGCATATAATTTCAGGAGGAGCTAGGCACCAGAGCTTCTATATATGCCAGATGCAAACAGTGTGAAAAGAAGGGTTGTATCTGCAAAGGCAATCGTCCTCGTCGGTCTCCTCTGTCGGAGCAAAATATTGATCGCGTTCGAGCAGCATTTCAGCGAAGCCGACAGAGACCAACACGTGGAGCACATAGAGCCGGTAGCGAAATCCTGCGTGCACGATTGCGCTTGGAACCGCACAAATTACAGTTGGTCTAGGTACTCAGCCCAGGAAATTAGCTCTATGCTGCAGGATGTGACTTCTATTCCGAGATGTTGACAAGGATGGATAATGATAACGATCACGTCAGAGAGGTTAATTTTTTAGTGACGAAGCAACGTTGCACACGAATGGTAAAGTTAATCGGCACAATGTTCGTTTCTGGGGAACGAAAAACACATACATCCCCATCGAACATGAAAGAGATTTGCCAAATGTCAATGTGTTCTGCACAGTGTCGAGGAAGAAGATTTACAGCCCCTAATGTTTCGTGTAGAAAACCGGCACAGTTAATTTGCTTTCTTCGAGGCTTCTGTCTCAAGTGCAAGAAGAGTCCAACAAGTTCATCTCGCAACAAGATGGTGTGCACCTCCTTACTTCCACATGACTGTGCGGGAACGCAGCCTGGACAATGGTTCGCCCTTGCTACTCCTGATGATGAGAATGAAAACATGGTCCAGGTATGCTGTATTCTTTTTATTGTCCTTGAAGTACGTAGGTCAATTTGAACCGTGGGTCATTCTCAAGCACATGTTTTAACCTTCCTTATTTTGAACTTTCAGCTTAATTTCAAATTCTAATGGTTCAAATGGCTCTGAGCACTACGGAGCTTAACATCTGAGGTCATCAGTTCCCTAGAACATAGAAATACTTACCTAACTAACCTAAGGACATCACACACATCCATGCCCGAGGCAGGATTCGAACCTGCGACCGTAACAGTCGCGCGGTTCCAGACGGAAGCGCCTAGAGCCGCTCGACCACACCGGCCGGCTTTCAAATTCTAATGCATTGCTAGTATATGTGGACAGGTATAGACTGTATTTCTGTGCATATGTGGCACAAAAACAATACAGAAGTATACATGATTACCTCTATTGAATGGACGTAATCATATATACTATTGTTTTTTTTTTTGTTTTTTTTTTTTTTTTTTTTTTGTGCGACATAGGCACGGAAATACGATGTATACCTCTGCGGCACACTACTAGCAGCGTATTAAAACTGTATTAAAACGTGAAGTTAAAATGGGAGCTTAAGATATGTGCCTGAAAACGATCCACGGTTAAAATTGCTCACTTTGACGGACAATAAAAAGAATGCAGCCTACATGCACCAATTTTCATTCTCAAAACAGTTCAAGCTTTTGACCCCCGCAGAAATAAAATTTTAAAATACTGATGATGAGGTGTGGTGCAGACGGCTACCACTGCCACCACAAATAACCCCTCGCAGCTCTTTTGTGGGTTCCTGTGAAAAACATAGTTTTTGTCCCACCCTCGTCACAGTCCTTGTAGTAGCTACGGCAGCGAACCCGCAGATGCGACAGAGTCCATCACCATCGGCATGTCGCAGGGTGTTGGGAAGGGTATGAATGTCGTTTCGACGTTAGCAGTGTCACTCGAGGAGCACAAATGACTCCCTAAACTCAATAAAAAATTCCAGAGATACCCTATCGACGGGATAAGGTTTGAAGCGAATTGATTGAATCGTATCGTTTGTATGAAGTTTTGAAAGTGTTAGATTCTTTTGCGCTGTGCCTGAATTTTGTTGAAAACCTGCAGTTGTCAGGATCGTTTCTAAACATATACGTTTTCCGCAGAAGAAAGGTGAAAGTGATATTCTGGCACGGACGGTATTACATCGGATGGCTCTGAGGCACACTTGGGTGCTGGATTTCGGCAATGGGAATGTGGGGCAGCGGCAGCGGCGATGGTGGCGGCGGCGGCGGCGGCGGCGGTAGATGCGGTAGCAGTGATGAGCCGGGGTGGGGCGGAGTGGGGGCGGGTTTATTTGGCGCCGTAAAGCCGCGCTCTGTCCGCGCCCCGCGCTGTTTATTTGTGCGTCCGCGCCGCGTCGCGCCGCTCGCCATTTGGAATCGCAGCAGCAGCGGCGGCGGCCCTCGCAAAGCACCGCCGAGTTACGCCCGCCACTCGGCCTGCGCACGCCTCCACTCACGTCACCGAATCACTGCTGCACTGCGCGGGGCCGCGGCAGGTTTTTGTGCCTCGAATGTACGCGATGAAAAACATTTCTGTGTCCATGGTGCGAGATGAAATTGTTTTAGCGCGCAATTTCAGTCACTGAACTCGCTGACCAGCGTCTTGCAAATTCCGAACGACGGTTCTACCGTGCAGTCATCACACCCCAGCGGAGTGTAATAGGACGACTGCTGTTCGCCATACGTTACAGACTAAATAAATGGGAATATTTAAAAACACTCCATGTCCAAAAAATTAAACTTTTCAGGAGACACAAAAAACATTCCAGGTGACTGAAATTCTTCTGGGTATTATGCCGCGTCATTGCTAAAAACTAACAACAATAATAAACTAAAACAGACATTTCGGCCGAATTGCAACGGCTTGAGGAAGGCCGTTGCAATTCGGCCGAAACGTCTGTTTCAGTTTATTATTGTTGTTAGTTTTTAGCAATGACGCGGCATAATACCCAGAAGAATTTCAACCACTGTGACTCCGGCCGCGGAAGCCTACGTTCTTATAACATTCCAGGTGTTAAAATCATGCCGAAATTTCGGTTTTCTTTTCATTTTTAGTTAAAATGAATGTGCAGAATAGAAACGTATGGACTGAGAAAACCGAGATATGTTTCTCGACATTAAGTTAAAATTATTTAGTGAACAAATAAGCTTCCTCAATATTTTTTTACAAATAAGCTTAAATCATTACGTAACTCATATTTTGTCGCTAGTATGGACAAAAATCAAACAAATTATGCCTAATTTTCATAAACATGGTTCATCCTTTAAGACATGTTGCCCACATGTAAATGTCAATGTAGAAGTTTCGGATGATTTCTTCTTTTCGAAGGAATGGTAGAAATCGCTGGTCATGCATTTTGCTGTCATTTGTAGCCACATATCAATTATTCTCTCTGTTTACAACGGTGCTGACAACACAAAATTCTTAAAAAAAAAAAAAAAAAAGCAAGAAAAAATCCATATCTTTTGTACATTTGGGGGTCTCTCTTCGGTTTAGGTGACACAATGGCTGCTTAACAACTCAGAAAATGTCAGATACATGAGGTTTATGTATGCCATTATCGGCCTATATGTTAAAAGTACAAAGTTATAGGCATCTGAATGACGTGAAAAATGGACATGTGGAGGTTTTCAATATTCCCATTTAAATCCTAGCCGTCTTCGCGGATGATTCTGCAATACTAGAAAATTACAGAGAAATTCTGGAAATCCACAGAGGATCGATATTTGGGGAGGGATTGGCTGCTGCCCCTGAATACAAAGAAATGTAACGTATTACGCATAAGAAGGAGGAGATACTCGTTATTGTATCAGAGCGCGAAGAAAACTAAAGCCTCCAAATTGTTAATGTAAAGACTCTCTTTAATAGAAACAAACGTTACCAAATTTGTACATCTTTACTCTTCGTGCCTATGTATTTGAGCCCTTTGCCGTCTGACGACCACGAACTGATGCGAGCAACATGGCGGCGTGTAACTTAACTATTTCGGTGCGTGACAAACAGCATGCTGTATTCGAATTTCGAGTCTGGAACGTTCGTCTACATATGGAACACCCTTCTCTCCAGCATGACCGTGCCAGATCAGCACACGGATGCTACGACGTCTGTAACAATCCGAAGCCTTGGGTTCTCTGTTATCGATGATCGTTCATACAGTTCCGACTTGGCCCAATGTGATCTTCATTTCTTTCCAAAAACTGAAGAACATCTTCGGGGACTTCACTTTGGCAGAAATGAAGAGGTGCAAGCAGAGGTGAACTCCGTCAACAAAGTCAAACATTCTACAGTGACGGTATTAATGAATTTGTCACACGTTAGGAGAAATGCGTTCGTCATCTGACTGGCTATCACGAGAAATAAATATGTAGGTACGAGAGGCAAATATGTAGAATGTTAAGAAAGTTTCTTTTGTTTTAAAAGCTTTAAGAGTTTTTACATAAAAGAACGGAGGCATTACTTCTCTGCACGTCCCCGTATGATCATGACTTCCGAACAAGCACTCGAGTAGTCACATCTATTAAATAACTGTCAAGCAAAAAGTTTCGAGACTCGAATAATAAAAAATTAGGATAAGTTAAGAAGGTGGTTTTAATACTTTAGGCGTCTTACATAGTCTACCCTCACTTGAACAAAATGCACACAACGTTCATACAACCACGTGAAACTTAAGAGACCTTCTTTGGGATGTTATTTAACACTCGCGGATCACATTGTGTTTGAATGTCGGTTATGTCATCAGAGCGTTGACCTTCCATGTGCTTTTGTCACTTTGTAGTAGGTGCGTATTTATAACACCAGATCTCGTCACACTTAATGACATTTTCCAGAATAGAACTGTCCACGTTTCGCGTTTCAGTCGAGTCGCGGCAGACATCCATGCATCGTCAGTTCTGTTCGGGAGTCAAGGTGTGCGCGACAAACTTTGTACACACCTTTCTCTTCCTCAACGAACTTTCAAGAATGTCTTGAGCACTTGATTTAGAGATGTTGCTTTAATGCGATTTGTCACACAGGAACGTTTACACATTGCGGCCGCACATCCACTACCTAGACCTGTCGGCCCACAAATGGCTGGCTCTGAGCACTATGGGACTTAACTGCTAAGGTCATCAGTCCCCTAGAACTTAGAACTACTTAAACCTAACTAACCTAAGGACATCACACACATCCATGCCCGAGGCAGGATTCGAACCTGCGACCGTAGCGGCCGCGCGGTTCCAGACTGTAGCGCCTTTATTCGCTTGGCCACCACGGCCGGCGGCCCACAAATGACTGGTCGAATGCATATCTGTGGTTTATAGTTGTCAGTTCAAGCCACCACAGTAGTTACTGCGCTGATATCGCTTCTACGCTACGAATAAAATCAGACTCGGTAATTTTTGGGCTAACGGTGTTTCTGCGACTATGAGAACGGAACAGTTTTAAGTGGAATGACAACATATAACCAAAGTAATGACTCATGCCAGGCTGAGATTCACTGGACGATTTTTCAGGACGCATAGCTTAACCCGCCTGTGTAACTTACAAAGCGCTCGTTCGACCATTACTTGAGTACTTCTGGGACCCTTAGCACATATAATTGATAGAGGAAAAAGATAAGATCCTAACAAGGCCAATGCATTTCGACACATGTTCGTTCACACAGGCCGAAAACGTCACGGAGATGTACATCAACTGCAGTGGCAGATGCCACGTGAGAGGCGGTGTGGGTTACTGTGAGAATTCCGACACCGAACGTTCGTAGAAAACAGAACCAGTGTATTTCTTCTTCCAATGGATATCTCACGAAACTACGACGAAGATGAAAGCGAGCTTTGTCGGAGGCCTACCAACAATCATTCCCACCTCGCTCCATTCGCATCTGAAAATGAAAAGAAGAGATTATGGTAAGGGCACACAAAATACCCTTCGCCACGCGCCATAAATTGGCTTGTGGAATATCAATGTATTTGCAGATGTAGGTGTAATTAAATCACCGTATATTGTTATGATTTCCTTCCTGATTCATTTAATTTGCTCTGTCATACATTCTCTGTACTATGACGTACCACTAACCCGGAACCAAACAAAGTACATGATTTGCAAAAATATATTATGTATCTCTGCTAAGTGTCTACTGGTAATATTTATCCAGTGGTTTCGCAGTTTATTACCAAAGTTGTTTTTGTTGTTCGTTGGTGATGTCAGCCCGAACAAAAACACACCCTCCTTTATTTCAAACATTGTCAAACGAAAACACTAAACAATGTCTGTGGCAGCTAAGTACGAAGATCAATCCGAGTTTTCCGCACAGACTAATTAAGATTACCTTCACAGTCTCCTCCTACCGCGATGTGTAGCGACAATGAAGACCGCAAGGCGCACCACTACAGCCTTAATTAGTCCTGCCGGACCGAGTGAAGTGGTGCAGCGGTCAGTGCATTGGACTCGCGTTCGGGAGGACGACGGTTCAAACTCGCGTCCAGCCATCCTGATTTAAGTTTTCCATGATTTCCCTAAATCGCTTCAGGTAAATGCCGGGATGGTATCTTTGAAAGGGCACGGCCGCTTTCCTTCCCCATCCTACCGTAAGCCGATGGAACCAATGACCTCTCTGTTTGGTTCCCTCCCCAACCAACACAGTCCTGCCGGAAATACTGACCACTTGGTGTTCTCATGCCCCAGACAGTGAAATAGTTTAACTGAATATCTTACCAGACAAATTTGAATTTGCATTAGCATTTTATAGGCTACTGCATTGCAGCTCTTATGCATCGTGGACGGTGATTGGAACGACCTTCATAAATAACAGCAAAAAGATGCCCGACGTCTCTCAAGAAGGACGTCGTATATATTGTATGTCTTGTATTGTATGTTAACTGGGGACCTAGAAACGACGGAGAGGCTCCGTCCTCGCCGCAGCCGCAGTGGTTCACAACCCCACGACGACTACCGCAGTCCACTTCACCCCTCCGCCGCCCCACACCGAACCCAGGGTTATGGTGCGGTTCAGCCCCCGGTGGACCCCCCCAGGGAACGTTTCACACCAGACGAGTGGAACCCCTATGTTTACGTCGTGGAGTAATGGTGGTGTACGCGTACGTGGAGAACTTGTTTGCGCAGCAATAGCCGACATAGTGTAACTGAGGTGGAATAAGGGGAACCAGCCCGCATTCGCCGAGGCACATGGAAAACCGCCTAAAAACCATCCACAGACTGGGCGGTTCACCGGACCTCGACACAAATCCGCCGGGCGGATTCGTGCCGGGGACCAGGCGCTCCTTCCCGCCCGGAAAGCCGAGCGTCAGACCGCACGGCCAACCGGGCGGGCCACGTCATATACGTTAGTTTTAGAAACAAAAAGCTGTTGAAATGTCTCCATCACAATTATAGAGTAAACATTGGAAAAACGAATAGTATAGCAAAGGATGACAGCAAAATGAATTTTCACGTGACAGTATCCAAACCAGTGGGAATTCTCACAAAAAAGTGGACATGTGGGAGTCACCGGTGCGCTGGGAGTTGCACGTCGGTGCGGTGGCTTTTGATTTCGCGAAAGAGCATGTAAACAAACAGCTGGGAACACGTAGGCTTAAGCTACAAAACTTTTCAAGTAAATCCAGTGGCCATGGGGAACGGTCTGAATCAATCATCAGATTACTGAGTCTACGGAGCAATCATTATTTCGTAGAAACGTTCATGATAGTCTGCTAATAGGTGCAAATGGCTCTGAGCACTATGGCACTTAACATCTGAGGTCGTCAGTCCCTACTTAAACCTAACGAACCTAAGGACAGCACACAAATCCATGCCCGAGGCCGGATTCGAACCTGCGACCGTAGCAGCAGCGCGGTTCCGTACTGAAGCGCCTAGAAGCGCTCGGTCACAACGGCCGGCCTGCTAATAGGTATCAAGAAGGTTTTGTCATGGAAAATTTATGGATTCATAGGCTGTGATTCAAGTAAATTATTCGAACAAGTTGTAACTGCCTAATGTTCTTCATTAATGAATCGTTTGAATTAAGAGTCAACTGAAAGACTATTAAGGTCGGCACTCGAGAACGTACTTTTTCAAAAGGAAAGCACTCATCATAGTACTAGTCATAACGTAGAAAGTGCATCCCCTGGAATTTGAATCAGTTCATCGAATTTATTTTTCTCATTTTACTTTAAGGGATTTCTTCATATTTTGCAGCTTTGAGAATTGGCTTGGCGGGAAGAAGTTTGCGTGAACTGAGGAAGTTATTTCTTTCGTAAGAATATATTTATTAAAAAAAATTCAGAATAGAGCGATACTTGCAACACTGATGAAATGATGAAGTGTACTGTTGTCAAAAACGATAATTTTGTAAAATATTCTTAGCCACTTCCGGTTTCTTCTTTATGCAGTGCCGCACTATTTCAGAGAAAATGGTACGTCTTTGGGCTTACAATACGCTGAACAAGGCAACTGGCGGTCGACATTTGCTCTTGGTGACTGGTGAAAACTGTATTTGTTAATAGATGTACCTGTACGTGAAAGATGTTACAACTTAAAACAGTTAAAAAATGGACGCCACAGAACCTAAAACCTTCCTTAAAATTTGTATAGTGCTAACCCATCACTTGAAGATGGTCGTTTGACCGCAACTAGTAAGGGGGCTACTTGTGAATTGCCAGTAATAAACAACAGTTTTTGGTGGCTTAAAGATGCCATTCTTTAAATATAGCTTCTTTATCACACTTCCTGTCTACTTCCAAAAGTACTGGACACGAAAGGCGCTAGGATGCGACGGTTACGTTACACAAGAGGCAGTTCGTCTAAAAACGATGCACACATGAGGCCACGGTTCGTAGATTTTCTAGAAAAGAGGCTGATCATGACGAAGTTGTCCGTTTCTGCTTAAGGGGTTCCAGCTGCGGATGAAACCTGTAGATATGCCACGCTTTCGGCGAATTCCAGTTCGACAACGCTCAAGTAGCAGACGTGGTGAGATTGGAAGCGAAACAAAACAATTTCGAGCGCGCGCGCGAAGAGATTAAGCGAGGCGGCGTCCGTAGAGCGGTGTGATGGCGCCGCGGGCTCGGGAGTCGTCTGTGTGGCCCCTCCACGGCGCAGCACGGGATGGGGCG
Organism: Schistocerca serialis cubense; assembly: GCF_023864345.2. NCBI lineage: Eukaryota > Metazoa > Arthropoda > Insecta > Orthoptera > Acrididae > Schistocerca > Schistocerca serialis. The sequence goes on from NC_064639.1 coordinate 384,039,280, forward strand.
TGGAGGAGCGCCCGCCGCAAAGTAAACGCCAGACCGCAAATTTGGGGAGCCTCACCACAGCCTCGCCGGCCAGGCGCGGAACGTCTCTCAGCCCTATTGCAGTGTTGTTTATGGGTTTATAAAATAGGTCCTCACACTGCGCGAGTAGCGTGTCGCGCTGAACACAGCTCCCATCCCAGCTGTTCTACTAGAAACGGCAACAGCTATTGACGTACACTGAGTTGAAAAAAGTCATGGAATAGCGATATGCACTTACACAGTCAGCGGTAGTATTGCGTACACAAAGTATAAAACGGCAGTGCACTGGCGGAGCTGTCATTTGTATTCAGGTGATTCATGCGAAAAAGGTTTCCGACATGATTATCGCTGCAAGATACGGAATGGTAGTTGGAGCTAGCTAGACACAAGGGACATTCAGTTTCGGAAATCGTTAGGGAATTCATTATTCTGAAATCCACAGTGTCAAGAGACTGCCGAGAGTACCGAATTTCTCACCACAGACAACGCAGAGGCCTACGTCCTTCACTTAACGACCGAGAGCAGCGACGTTTGCGTAGAATTGTTAGTGCTAACAGACAAGCAACACTTTGTGAAATAACGACCGAAACCAAAGTGGTAAGTACGACGAACGTATCCCTTAGGATATGGCGGCGAAATGTGGTGTTAATCCGGCCAGAGTGGCCGATCGGTTCTAGGTGCTACAGTCTGGAACCGCGCGACCGCTACGGTCGCAGGTTCGAATCCTGCCTCGAGCATGGATGTGTGTGATGTCCTTAGGTTGGTTAGGTTTAAGTAGTTCTAAGTTCTAGGCGACTGATGACATCAGATGTTAAGTCCCATAGTGCTCAGAGCCATTTTCAACTTTTTTTTTGTGGCGTTAATTGGCTATAGCAGCAGTCAACCGAAGCGAGAGGCAATGTTAACAGCACTACATCGTCTGCAGCGCCTCTGTTGGTCTCGTGACCATATAGATTGGATCCCACACGACTGGAAAACCGTGGCCTGGTCAGATGGGTCCCGATTTCTGTTGGTAACGGTTTCGTTGGAGTGCAGCGCAGACCCGCACGAAGCCTTACACCCAAGTTGTCAACGAGGCACTGTGCAAGCTAGTGGTGGTTCCGTAATTATGTGAATTGTGTTTACGTGGAATGGACTGGGTCCTCCGATCCCCCTGAAGCGATCATTAACAGGAATTTGTTATCTCTGGCATCTTGGAGACCATTTGCAGCCATTCATGTACTTCATGTTCCCAAACGACGATGGAATTTTTATGGATGACAATGCACCGTGTCAGCAGGCCACAGTTTTGCCCGATTGATTTGTAGAAAATTCTGGAGAGTTCGAGCGAATGATTTTGCCACCCAGATCGCTCGAAATGAATCCCACCGAACATTTATGGGACGTAATCGAGAGGTCAGTTCGTGCACAAAATCCTGCATCGACAACACAGTGATGGACGGCGATAGAGGGAGTATCTTTCTGTAGCTGATTTCCAGCGACTTCTTGAGTCCATGTCACGTCGAGTTGCTGCACTACGCCAGGTAAAAACAGATCCAACACGATACGAGGTGGTATCCCATGACTCTTGTCACCTCTTTGTAAAACACAGATAAAGGTTTTCTTTTTCCCTTTCGTCGTTTGATACAGTTGTCCTGCTCGGAAGTGTATCGACATGCTAGGAGTGCTTACTTTAGAAGAAGTGTAAGTTAAAAACAAACTCTATAAATCATTTCCTCATTTAGTCTGCTTTTACAATAGGTTCTCCTCCAGTTTATTTTCTAGTCGTCTGTACTAGTTATGGCGTTTAAATGGTGATCGTGAACCCACCGAAAAAATTTCTGACGCTGTCCAGGCATATTGTCTGAGTATTTGCTCTAACAGATCGATGCATCGTTACTCGGTAAACGAATTTAGTAATATTTCTTACCCATTGTTATCTTTGTATCTGTATTGCACTGTAAATATCTGTACATATGAGCAAATGTATACGGTATGTGTTGTGTTTCTTGTTCAGAAAAACATCTGTTCAAGTAGAAACACTATTTAGAAAATGAAAGAGAAAATTAGAGTGTTGATTGAAAGGGACTGTAACCGAGAGCCCAAACTATAGGGAATGGAAAAGGACATGCCAAGATGTTAAACAACGGTGTCATGCGCATGGCCGGTATTGTTATATCAAAGCGCGCGCGCACACACACACACACACACACACACACACACACACACACAAACACACACACACACACACACACACATGCAATGGATATGCCAAGTTCAACGTACGACGGCAGATTCTGTTGATGTTATTTCTTTCGACTACCTCCAGCTGTTCGGATATCCTCAAAATCCGAAAGTGAGGAACACTTTCCAGCTACCGATTTCACATTTTGGTAGATGAGTGCTTCCCTCGTTACAGCATCGACATTTAAATCTAAAGTAGGAGTCGCAAAATTTTTCTTCTGCGTTTCTTTGTTTCATCTGTTTACATATCCTGTGTATAATTTACGTGTCGTATGTGTAACGCGTTAGTAAACCTTCAAGAACGATGTGCAAAAATGGCATACTAATTCCTTCGTTGCAGCATCGACAATTAAATCTAAAGCAGGAATCGTATAAATTTTCTTCTGCATTTATCCGTTTCATCTGTTAACTTATCGTATGTATAACTCGTAAGTGAACCTTCAAGCCACGATGTGTAAAAAAAAAACCTATCTAATAAGTCTAAGCCAGACAAAAGTCCAAAAGAACGCAAACAGCACTCATTTTCCGCACTAGACTGGAATGACTTGCTCCGAAGATAATGGACAAGTTTCCTCGGGTGGTCTGTAGTGGAATAATGAGAACCTTTGGACAAAAAAAAATTCCACATTACTTGCTACAAGAACCAGCTATATCTTTTGGGACATTGATCAATGCAACGATTCTTTTTTTTACAAAACTCGCTTTTAAAGATACTAGACCGGTCGCCGTAAAAATGCGAATCACAACAAAATGACCAACCGTCACCGTCAGGCACTAAAGTTCATAGTTATCTCTTGCTGAGCGTATATTGAATCCTAGAGGCACTGTTTTATAATTTTCAGTGGTAACCGTGCTTGCCTCTATTGGACACTTTCGGAATCAACCCGGAAGCTTTCCTTGATTTGTAGAAGTTTGAAAAGGGATACTCGAAATACGTAGTAACGAAGTACTTTCTGAAATCTTACCACACTTTACATTTAATTTTAGCGGGAAAATGGCACAATATGTCATTTGCGAAAGAAGGGAGGGTGTGCCACGGATATGATACACAAAGTGGCGTGGAAGCTATTAAAACAAAGGACCTTTATAAGGAAGTTTGGTCGCCAACTTTCTCTCAGAGTGTGAAAATATTTTGTTACCGCCTACTTACATAGAGAAAAATGATCATCATAATAAAATTAGAGAGACCAGCGATCCACGGAAAGGTGTAAGTACTCGTTTTACCCGCGCCCTGTTCGTGACTGGAATTCCAGCCACTTAATTGTGAATTGCAGAGTAATTATGTAGACGTAGCTGTAGAAAATAATAGCTCAATTCCCACCGGGAGCTGTCTAATCACTATAATACTGAATATGTAGTTCTCTCAGTTAAAGGAAGCCATTACCAACCTTCCAGGGATTCTATGAGACAGCTGATCAAGAAATAGTAATTTTGAAAAAATGACGACCATTTACAAGTAATTAACTTGGAAGAGTAGCAGAATATTCGAAGGTGGAAAGTATCAACCAGTATACAATGAAAAAAATCGAATAATGTTATCCAGAGACTGTTTATCCGAGAGAAATAAGAGAAGCAGGAGATAGCACAACCACTACATATTAACATCTACATCCTCGAACATGATTCACGTGAGATATGTATCAAACAATCATTCTTTCTGACAGAAATTTTTTCACGTGAATCTCACATCAGATTGTCTTATTATAGGAATTTTCACACTGCTACATACGGAAAGAAAATGTTTATTGCTTCATCTGTCCTCTCTTATCCACTTAAAATGATTGTTGATCCGTTTCCTTTCTGATCACCCAAGTTATTAAAAATTATTTTCGTAGAAACCAGTCTTTACTAACCTAATCACGGTGCTTTGACTCTAAAATCAACTAAAAGCTACAGACAGTTAGTGTTATAGGTTCGCTCCACTGTAGATACTGATGTGCATATCACATATCATTTCAGAGCTCCAGATGGGTTGTCTCTCATGGAATTTGACACGCTCTCGCAGTGATCCACGGAGAGCTGTAATGCAGTACCGTGAAGAAGCAAGAGAAATGAGGGTCATTGTCATCGCCGAATGGTAAATACATGTGGAGCAAGCGTGTAGGGAAAGACTATGAATGGAATGATAATGAACGAGTCTGCTAGCATGAGAGGCACCTCATGTGGCCATTGCTGCTAGCAGATGCTAGCATGCTGAAAGCAGTAAAGAAATTATGCGTCCCGGAGATAAATACTGTTGTTTGAAAAGTAGTAAAAAAATGCTAGAAGATGGAGGATCTGCTGAACTGTGTTGGTTATTAATTTAAAAAAAATATTTGTATTCATACAGCTACGTTTTTAATTTTTTCTTTGATACTTTTTGATACTTACAATTTCTCTATCTTCTTCCTTCCAATTATTAGGCATCTTGACCTGTTACGTTCTTGTCGAGAAGTTCTGCCTTCTCATCGGTCGACCTAGCGAATTTCACCACGGGCGCAGTAGTATAGCATGGATTTTGGGATCCTCTACAAGTTCATTCGTTGTAGATATTTTCTCCAGTTGTTTTGATGGTTCTGTATATAGCGTGTGATGGGTTTCATTGTAAGTTCCTTTGACACATCTTCATTTCTCTTGCGATCCCAGTTTTTCGTAACCAGGTGTTCGTCTCAAGAATTTCGTCTTACAGGCTGTTAGTCTTTTCGCGTATCTTGCCTTTATTGCCCAGGCTTCACTGGCTTAGCTCATCAGAAGCCTTGCCAAGATCTTGTAGACTTATCTTGGTGTTATGTACGAGGGAAGGTTTCGTTGCATTATTAATTCCTTCAATTGTTTCGATGTACCTGATGGGCTTTTTAGCTAGGACTGTTTTTCTCCACGGTTTTTTATAGCCTAAATATGTGAATGTGTTCACTTCTTCCAGAATTTCAATCTGAAAACAGTTCTCACTTTGTACTGGGTATTTTCTGCACAAGGCCACAGTCTTTGCTTTTTCGGTACTGATGTCCATGCTGTATTCCTCGTATGTAATCTGTAAATTGTGTACAGAACGCTGCAGACCATCCTCCGAAGAAGCTACGAGATCTAAACATCTGCAAAAATTTAAACATATAGCTTTGTGTTTCTGTTGATTTGAATGGAACAGTATGGGGCTTATATCCACTCTTGGATGATTTTTATTTTATTCATATAAATAATAACAAGAATGTTGAAAGGCAATGTCCCTGCTGTTCCCCAACATGGATTCTTCCCCATTATGATAATTTGTTCCCATCCTTCTTCACACAGATTAAAGCTGTTCCGCCCGTACAATTTCATAGTACAAATTTCGTAATAATTCCGGTAGATTTGTTAAGTTTCTCCATCGTACGACTCAGAAGTGTAGTTAATATTGAGTTCATGTGTAGACCGTTGATCTTCTGGTTTGATTTCCTTCCACTCACTGTTACCCATTGTGATTCACATGTTGTCCTCTGCACCGCCCGAGCTCTCTAACGTAGTCTTTTACTACCTTAGGCAAGCTCTGTAAGTAGATGCTCGTTTCGTCAGTCAAGAAAATAGTGACATAACATTCAAAGTTAATTATTTCACTCTCAAATAGGAACATGTAAAAATAAATTATCGTGTCGAAAACATAGATACTTTCACTGGAAACTGGAATTCACCAACAAACTGCGAAAAAATTAAAACCGGCGTAACTGTGTGTGTGTGTGTGTGTGTGTGTGTGTGTGTGTGTGTGTGTGTGTGTGTCAGTAGCCCGTACTACTGGAATATAATATAGATCACGCAATGCTAACGTATATGACGTACATGTGCTTGCTTGCGTTTAACAAAGAAAGATGGATTTCACAGAAGTGCAACACTGCACTTACATTTTCTGTTTTAAAATTTCAAGGACCAATCAAATATTACACAAAATCGAAAAAATCGTACTTCATTGATCTCATCATCAACTCGAATTGGAGGCAGCACTTCAGGTGCGACTACCCTCAAGTTAGGTATTGACTACTTCAATCAGCTGTTGCCTCAGCATAATGCTTTCAACTCTCTATTTTTTTATGTTTTAATCTAAACATAATGATGCTTTATTTGGTTAGGTGGAACGATAATTGAAATCCAGGTTAATTATATCTGAGCGCAGATAAGTGCCAGAAGATGGACGAGGTTGGAAGCTCGTGAAATCTTGCTACCGCTGCGAATTAATGAGAGAGTTATTACTTATATTCCGCTGCACCACTGTTAGCCGTGGCCAGGAAGGGCGCTTGTTCTCCCACTAAGTACTCCTACGATTAAGTGACGGAACATCAGGACGCTAATGATATAGCCCCACTTCCACCTCATCCGATAACAATATTTAAGTCTTCACTCTATTCCCACCCATTCAGACTGGAAGGTACAGTTATAGCATGAACTGCCAAACCTAACATATTGGACACATCTTCATGTCGATTTTGAATTTTCATACATTCTCAAAGACACTTCACGGCGTTTCTTTAGTTACCAAAGCTCTTGTGCCTTCCTCAACCCGAATCAGAAATTCATCAATATTTGTCTGCAAACATCAATCTCAATCACCTTTTCCCCGTAATCCTCTCACTCAGTTTCCTTTGCTCTTTTCGCTTCTGATTGCAAATTCCATCTTCTCACCTTGCATCTTCTCATCTTCCATCATCTCATCTTTTCCTTCATCTTGGACACATTTCTTGTTTCTCTCGACTTGCTTTTGCTGCTATTATCTGCTAGTGTCATTTCCTGCTCACTGTCTTTCTTGCTTTCTACAGTCGTTATCAATGTTGAAACAATTTACTCCCATAATCGGTTTGTACTTCAAAGTCTGCCCTGAGTTTTCGTTCATTTGGTTTGTACTGCAATGCTTGCCACCAAAGTTGTGTCTCTTCTATAATTTTCGATGTAATCTCTTGTCACTCTTGTTGGCCCTTTCCGTTGTTTCATTCAACCTGACAATAACTGCGAACAGTCGTAAATTTTGCCGCGCGGGATTAGCCGACCGGTCTAGGGCGCTGCAGTCATGGACTGTGCGGCTGGTCCCGGAGGAGGTTCGAGTCCTCCCTCGGGCATAGGTGTGTGTGTGTTTGCCCGTAGGATAATCTAGGTTAAGTAGTGCGTAAGCTTAGGGACTGATGACCTTAGCAGTTAAGTCCCATAAGATCTCACACACACTTGAACATTTTTTTTTTCTTAAGTTTCTGTCTTATAAATGTTGGATTTTGTTTACCGAAAATCCGCAACTGAGCTGCATGGTCGATTGAAAATACCCTCTTCAGTCCTAAGTTTATTTTATTATTCACACGGCTGGTTTCGGGAAAATTGTATTCCCATCTTCACTACACCGTCACGCCCGTCTATTATGAAGTGCAGTCTGTAGTTCACGGCATGCTACCATGTCGCAGCTGACTATCAAATTTGTACGCCTGAAGATGGGAATGTAATTTTCTGGGAGCCCGTTTTGCGAATAATTAAATAAACACACAATTGAAGCGGGTATTTTCAACTTAAGCCTCTTATTTAGTTATTTTATTCATAAATTCGTAGACTCATCTGTTCTGTGTTTTATTTTGTTGTAGATTGACTATATTCATAACTGATCTCAGTTTCCGTTTTCCAACTATCGAATGTTGCAGGTGCATTAACAATAACAAAATTTTCAAACATTATTTGACGGTGAAGGGTGGGGTCTATTTAGGCATGTTTTTGCCGTTTAGATTTCTAATATGTAGGTATTATTCAATTTAATATTCGATTACTGTTTACTATCCCTATTGTTATTGCCTTGCTGCAGTTAATCAATATAAACTGCAAGTGGTCTATTATGAAGAGTTTACTATCGAAATAGCCGGCCGCGGTGGTCTAGCGGTTCTAGGCGCGCAGTCCGGAACCGCGCGACTGCTACGGTCGCAGGTTCGAATCCTGCCTCGGGCTTGGATGTGTGTGATGTCCTTAGGTTAGTTAGGTTTAAGTAGTTCTAAGTTCTAGGGGACTGATGATCACAGTAGTTAAGTCCCATAGTGCTCAGAGCCATTTTTTTACTATCGAAATAATCATCGAGAGATGAAATTCAGACACCAACACGTGCAGTGCGTGCCAAATGGACGGTGGAATTTATTCAGAGCGAATTTTCCTAAGATACTGGTGAATGTATATCTGTGGCGCATTTGCGTTTTACAGTTCAATAAACTAGGATCTTTTTAATACCATATTCTAATGTCGCAGGCTGGGACAAACAAATTTATGACGTTCTTTCCTAACCTGAACACAAATTCATCCACCTAGACATACACAATACACATACACTGAACAGTCTGCAGTAACATGTCCAAATAATAGCGGTCATTATGTGGTTCACCTTTCACTCCCTCCTACTGCCGTGTGTATAAAGCCAACCTGAAATTCCTACATAAACTTAATGGTGCACGTGAGGCGGCTGGGTGAAATAAAGGGAATGATCTGGGACTCGTACATGTAATCTACTTGATTTTGACAGTTTTCTTGGTAAAATAGCTTTCCCATTGAATGTCAGTGTCAGAACCTGCTGCGTGCTAACTGACAGGTCACACTACCACTCTTCTTTAGTGTTATCATTAAAGCTCCACAGGCTTACAGATGATGCAGCCGTTTTAAGGCGCCAGTACGTAGAGCAGGGGCTATTATGGAACTAAACCGAAAGTATTTTAGTACTGAGACAGCTACAAAAATCCCCTAACGTAAAAATGAAACGCTGGGCATTTGATGAAAATAGGAACCTGAAAATCAAATGATAGGATTTTTTAAATTGTGAATCCTACATCCTCACGTGTCACGTCTGAGTGAGTTTAAGGAATAATTCAAAGCAAAGAAAATTTAATTGAAGACGGTGGTAAAAATAGGCACACATCTTTCCTCCAAGGTAATATTTTTCGAGGTTACAAAGCCAACTCTTTTATGGATGCTGTAGTACACAGACGAATGGCACCCTTTCTCACTTGTAATTTACCTCGCAATTAACACCGTGGTAAGTCCTATCCAGAATATAGTTTCGGGACTGGTAAGGTACACGGGTGAAAAGACAAAGTGGCACGCCATTTCTATCGGAGAATGGCATGAGCAGGGCATTGCAAGTCAATCAAGTGACAAAATTTGTTCATAATGTTTTTAATACGAAACATTTACAACTCTAAACGCTTTGTATATCTCTCCCGATGTTTTGATAAAACGTTCTTCCTTTCTGATGCTTTGTTCCATTACCGGTGGCTTATCATTGTTTCGAGATTAGCTTATTTTTAATAGATACAGAAAAGAGGTAACAGCTGACACGAACAGAGACATGCGGCTTCAGAGGAAAAATATTACTTTGCAGACATCACGGAAAGGGAGACGGAAGTGCGCCATTAGAAATGTATGGCTGTAACGTCCATCACCAAGTTTAGCGTGACTGAGGGACGGGTTGCGCCTTATTACCAGCCGGTTCATGCATTATTGACCCTTGTCGACCACTGCTCCGAGAACAATTTTTTTGACGCTTTAACACGCGGCTATTCAGCTCTGATGTAACTCCCCCACTGATAATTCATCTAAATGTACATTCAGAAATGATTCAGCTGAGGTTTCTCGTCTGAGGCAGTTGTTCTGTAGAAACCTTTTTCTTTAAATTGTTGACCTGCATACACATAACCAGTAGTTACTGGCAGACAACTGCAATGCAACCACTTACCGACGGATTGCCGTTTTATGAATAACGCGTACTGGAGTCTTCTCTGTTTACAGAAGTTAGCAGCGCAGTCTTGTTTGTTTGTATCAGTTTTGGCAACTACATTCTGTCAGCTTCCAAGGACAGTAATATGTTATTTTATTACGCATAAAGGAAAGGTTACCTAATCCTATTAATAAGAGTTACGTAAGTTTGCAGATTCCTTGCAGCGAACTTTTCAAGTGAGTTCATGTTTTTTCTCCTAACTTACTTTCTTGCTGAGCAGTCAGTTTTCTACCTACACCCACTAAATATTAAGACAAAAATTGAAGCAGGCAATACTAAAATGACTAACAGCGGAACGCGTTCTGAATCTAAAAGAAGCAACATGACACCGATTGTCCATTAATAATTAATTGCTGTTCTTCTGTTTCACGTCGAGTTAAATGGTTCCAGCATGAAAGGCTGACAAAAAAGGAGAACTAGTTCTATCCTTTATTATACACGAAACGGGCTAGTGCGGGAGAACGAATATAAAACCCAGTAGCATTTGTTGCCAAGCCATAAGTGCTTTGTCTGATCGGTTACTTCTTTCGCTTCGACTCTACGCCTTTCTTCTCTGAGCACGCTGTACTCCAATATTCGTTGCAACCTACACAGTACGTAATAGTATTCTTCTTCCTTAACGTAATGCATTGTTTCTGCTGTTACGGAATTGCTTATTCCTGCCTGCCAGAAGATATGCCCGCTGGATTTTTAACAACCTTCCACAACATTGCGCCTTATACAATGCCCGTTTTGAGATCTTTCCATGTTTCCCTTACTTATAGCAGAGTATCCGCGGAGCATATATCGGTGTAATGTTCCTCTTTAGCCTCAGATCTATATAGGCATTACTAAAGAAATAGTCTGCTGTTTACCTACTTGCTGCATAATTTTATGACCTCATGATTTTTCCCAGCGAATTATGTTAATAGAAAGCTCTCGGGTTTACAATTAAGACATCAAATTCACCACTGTCGTATTTCGATGAAGTGTCGACCTACTACAGAACGAGGCAGATCCTACCCAGAAACTTTAGTAAAAGATGATGAGTATTAGTGTCACTAACAAATCGTACTTTTTAAAGTACTCACACAACTGGTAACCCGAGAGCTTTACAAGGGCTGTTACAGGCCACAGTTACAAGATCATCAGAAAAACTCAAAGGTTTCATTTCTTCTCGATGAACTTCAAATCCCTTTCCAAATTTCTCGTTATTTGTTTCACTGCTGGCTCAATACATAGATTGATTAAAATCGCATCTAGGATAGGCTACAACTGTGTAGCATTCCGTTTTCAGTTACTGCTTCCCTTTCATGTCATTCAGCTCTAGTAAATGCTGTCCACTTTCTGTACAAATTGTAGATAATCTTTTGCTTTAGCACAGTGTAAAAAATAGTGTAAGACTTACTGTATGTACTCTTTTCAGATACTGTTGAGCATCCCCGTCTAACATTTTTACTTAAAATTTTTGAAAGCATTCTATCAATGGAGCGTAAACAACGATCGGTATAAAATGTTAAAATTCAGTAGAACAATCTCGATCGCAGCAGATATTTATTTTAGTTGTCAACCGGTTTCGGTCTGTAATTTAGATCGTCTTCAGGCCGTAAGCACCATGATGGCAGCTGGTAGCGGTGGACGGACCAATATTCAATAAAAATTACCAATATTTTACCCTAAGTAGCTTTGCTATCTCTGCACTTCAGTCTCTCGTATTCCAGCATCTTAAAAGGATTAAACCAATTTTAAATAGTATAGAAATAATACACGAAGTGTCTTGTCTTCTGTATAAAATGTGTTAAGAAAGTCTTCTTCAACATCGGGTATTCTCTTGCATCACTAAACGCATTTTCAGAGCTTGTTCTCTTGTTTCCTTACTCTTCATGAAGTTATAGCGAACTTTGTACAACTTAGCTCTCGTAAATTATCCGACAGATTAAAAAGCGTTAAAATCTAGCAGCCTTACTAAAGACTTACGAAAAGAAATTGTCCCATCGTACAGTTGTTCATGTGGGCAGTGTGTAGCGACAGCAGGTCTAGGTGGAGCAGAACACGCACTGTTGGCCATTGGCAGAGTGTCTCATGTTAGTTCTGAAGGCAGCTACGGATGCCTGACTTGCATTTTGTCTGCTGCCTGCGTTTTCGGAGTCCAGTGCAAAACGCGAACAACGTGCAAAACCACTCCGCGAACCATTCGCTACTTTACCGCTGTCCTTAGTTATATGGGCTAGCAAAAAAATCCTCCCAATAAAACACTATTGCTTTTATTTTCTCATGAATTTCTTTGGTACTGTGCAGATCACATTCTCGCGTGCGAAAGCGCTGAGAGTAGCTTTGAGTGTGAAGTCTTCTGCGAATAATATTCATGAAAGAGTGCTAATTTTGTTGTGCTTATCCTTTGCATCTAAAGCTTACAACGTAGCACCAGAATATATTAATAGAAAGTTGCTCTCTTAAAAGCAGTAAGTTACAGTTTCCTTTTCAAAGAACTTCGCATCGTTTGCCTACACGTGGTCAATTAGAGGTATTCCAGGCAGCAAATGTTGCAGTAAATAATTGCGCCATAAAACACACCAAGAAGCACGAACGTTTATTGGGAACGCCGTCCGTGTATTGGTCCTATTACGCGAATAGGAACTGTTTTTTACTTTTTTATCACAGCTTCTACCATACAATATAAAACTTACATGAAGAACGTAAGAATTTATTCCGTAAAGCGTCAGTTGTGCTTTTTTTTCTAAGTCAGTTATTCGGCTGAAACTTCCGGTGTGGCATATCTTCATGATTTTGCTGCTTTCCCGCTTCTTTGTTATTCTATGTTGTTTAATTCTAATTAAGACGTACAATTAACTAATTCGAAAGCTTGATACGGAGCATAAATAGAACCCCAAGAAATACCATAAAATAAAAGAACCCGAGAGCAGCTTAGCGGTATATGGAGACGAATTCTGGGACTGGAGTGGAAGACGTAATTATTATAATTATGACTGTAATGAAGATGTAAAGGGATGGGAAGAGCATGTGGGGCAGATGGAGGATGGACTGGGGACATTCTTTCTTGGATTTCAAGAGATAAGAAAACGCCGAGAAGATTATGTGAAAGAAGGTGAGCAGAGAAATTACAGCAGCCGCATGGATAGCAGAAGACAGGATGGTGCTGATGAGACGCTACAGTGAAACCGTACACATGCAGGTTAAAATGTTACAAAATTAGATTTTCACAAGAAACTGCAGTGGACACTTAAAGAAAACATCCGGGAGATTGCGTGTAGTTCGACAACAGAATTACATACAGTCTCATACCGATTAGTCTACAGTAAATCTGAGCACAATCTTTTTTTTTTCTTTTTTTTTCTTTTCACTGCTTAAGTGAAATGTTATCTACAAATTGTACAGAAACAAGGCAGCAGTTACTACAGTCGAATGGCATGAAAGGGAAGCTTTAGTTGAAACCGGAATGCTGCATAGTTGTAGCCTATCCTCGATGTTATTCAATCAGTGTATCGAGCCAGCGGTAAAACAAACTAACCAGAAATTTCGAAAAGGATTTGTAGTCGAGAAGAAATAAAACCTTTGAGTTTTGCTGATGATTTTGTAGCTCTGGCAGAGGCAGCAAAGCACTTGAAGGAACTTTTGAACGGAATGTGTACTCTTGAAAATAAATCATAAGATGAACATTAATAAAAGTGACAGAGTGAAATTTATTTAAATTAGTTCCAGTGTGGGCTGTAATTATCGTATGACAGCGAAACTTGGTAGACATTCTAATGGGTTAATGCGGAACTGATTTACACTGCAAAAAAATTACTTCCAATTTTGACCACCAGGTGCAAATCTGGTGCTGTGAATGTAACAATGACGTATAAAAATGGCTCTGAGCACTATGGGACTTAACTACTGAGGTTATCAGTCCCCTAGAACTTAGAACTACTTAAACCTAACTAACTTAAGGACATCACACACATCCATGCCGGAGGCAGGATTCGAACCTGCGACCGTAGCGGTCGCGCGGTTCAAGACTGTAGCGCCTAGAACCGCTCGACCACTCCGGCCGGCAATGACGTATAGAAATGTTTCCATTGTGATGGATTATTAACTGGAAGAGTGGAGAAAAGGTCTAACGAGTGGGAAATGTATAATATCGATGTTACTTTTAACCGCCGCTTACACAAGTTTGTTCACTATGACCACCGGAGACGTCGGCGAGATGCTGTACAGCGCCAGATTTGCACCTGGTGGCCAAAAATGGAACTAATGTTTTGTAACGTAAATCGGTTCTGCATTAACGCATCAGCATATGTACTAAGTTTCGCTGCCATACGATAATTACAGTTCACATTGGACCTCTGTGAGTAAATAGGTTCAAATGAGTGTGATGCAGTTGTTAATCCAGAGATGAAGAGGCTTGGACGGGATGGACTAAGCGAAAAACAGCATGGAACTAGTGTTCAGACTGAAGTTGTGAAGAGGGATAAAGTAAGTAATCTCGTCTGGAATTCCGCTGCTACTTTTCACCAAACATCACCTCTGTTACTTGTAATCAAGGAAAAGCTTTGTCGAGAATGTGCACTGAAACGAGGAAAAAAAAAACACGAATTTAAATCCTTTTTTCATTATATTTCAGTGTTGCAGGAATGAATTATTTTACAGCATTAACACACGTTATCGTGTAATTGCGAAAACTGAGTAGAATTTAAACAACGCAAACATCAGTTAACAGTCCGTGACAGTAAAACTTTCTTTACAGTTGCAACAGCTAGTCACAAGTGTGAATAGAGATTTAATTGACACCGTGACGTCTGTGGCTTCAGTCATATAATGAGAATGTAAAGAAATGCTCTTAAAAATGTGACAAAAATCGCGATGTAATGAGAAAGTTGCGCGGTGGAAGGCATCACTCTACACAATTTTATTGCAAGAGCGATTTGACTCTTCTGTCCCATATGCATGTCTTTAGTTGGTGCAGCATGTCATTGTGGAATAATTAAATTAAAATTATTAAATGAAAATTCTGTCACTGTATGTTAAGTTACACATTTATGCGGGCGCAGAAATCGTTATTTCTAAGAATCGTCAGCTGCGCACGGTCTATACACTGTTATACTATTATTATTGTTATTATTATTACTGTTAAAGACACAGGCGCAGATTAACCTTCTACGACGTATGAGTGAATGACCGATGCCGCAAGTGCAAACGAACTTGCTCTGCTGGTTGCTTACCACCCGCCCGCATATTGCTTTCGTGAACTCGGCGCCGACCTGTAATTACGTCGTCAGAAATGTTTTTCTGGTCCTTCATTCAGCTAACCCTGAGAGCAGCTTATCCGCTAAGAGCTCTCACAAGTAACTTGCCTATTTCCAACGGATCAACGGTTGTAATTGTGCTTTATAGGCGAAAAGTATATTCACCAAATCAATATTCTAACTCGGTACGTTTCGTAGATTGATTGTCATTTTCGTGACACGCGGAACGACTTCGTATGTACTGCTCGATTTCAAAGCAGTCTGGTACAAATCCAGCAGTAAAAAGTTATCTGCTTCATTTCTTCACTGTGGCAGTTAGACGTACGATTTCTGCCTCTCCCCCGGCCCCCTCCCTCCGTTTCCTACCTCCCACGCCCCAAACTTACACACAAAAAATTAAAAATACGGGAATTCTAGGTGAGTACTTTATATATTGTGAGCATGGTGGCTATGAACAGAAAGTCGTTGTTAAGAGGCTGAAACATCAACAGTTGACTATTTACAGTGTTTCTTGGGTGTAAAAATTGTTTACATAATTCATTCCAACAGACAAACATTTATGTACTGTTTAGCATAACAAACCACAATTACGTATCGCCAGCACTAGACGTTCTCGTAATGCTATTTTGAACAAACATGTCAAGTTCCTATACAATGTTGTAGAAAAATTTTCCCAACACTGATATTCTCAACATTCTAACATTCCACACAAGATTATCATCATTCAACCAGAGTTGAAGCTTCCCCTACACGTGAAATCTAATAGTAAAGAAAACAATAATAGGCATTTTTAAACAGAATTCTTTCCAGAAGAACACTCAGATATAACGGAGGAAAACTCAGACAAGTTTCATTAAGTTTACATCGGGGACATCTGATCTACAGATCAGCTCCTTCCTTTTCGGATATTTAGATGACTATCACTCTTGAAAACCTCGAACTGTCGACAAAAGAAGGATCACAAATCATGAAAAGCATGTATAACCTAGCGAAGCGCTTCTAAATTTGTGAGTAGAAGTTACATTTACGTCGGTGATTATCTAATTATAGCGAAGTGGAAACAAGAAGACAATAAATTTGAATTTGGAACTAAACAATTCACTAGTTTCAACGACAAGGCAGGTAATGAGCACACAGCAACATTTTGTCTAACATGAACAGTTGACGGAAAAGAAGCCGGAGATATCTGGCGATTCCTTGCGGTGTATTATTTTAAAACGACACATCGTGAAACTACGCGGAATATTAGTGCCCCATCGTCTAGATTTTAACAGCTGTCATCGAAAGCGAGGGAAATGAACATAACAGCGTTCACCGTGTTATTAAGCAAAACTCGATGTGTCATTACCGAGCACCTTGCTAGAAAACAGAATAGGCCCTAAGTGTCACAATAAATTACTCGTAACAGTGTGGAAGTGATTCAAGTTTAAAAATAATTATCGTTTGTCATTCTGTAGAGGTAAATTCTCAGTACCTTAGTATTCGCATAATTTGGCTGGCAACGCAACGATTAACACCGAGTAGGCCTAAAACAGACGTCACGGGAGATATCGCAAAGCCATTTAAATGGTAAGAAAGGTGCGTACACGAACGAGAGTTAAGGAAACCAGATAATCGCGCAAATGAGGTGTCAATATAGTCATTAATTATGATTGAGGGGGCACTGCATCATGAGTCACCTCATTTTAATGGAAAACGAAACAATTTAGGTATTTTCCGGTCGGAATAGTATTATATTCAAATTAGTAAGAGTTTCGTCTCTCTCCCTCAGGCATTAGCTTACGTTGCAGAGTATTTGGTTGAATCACGCATGTGATTAATCCAACACAGAGTACGAGTAAAAGAGTTGAAAAAAAACGGTTAATTTAAGTGTCACAAAAACTGTTTTGTTGGTCCTTTTTGCGCATCTACCAACATACACTGTCGAAGAGAACTCAACAGAAAGTTCTGTATAGGGAGTACCTATGTAATCTGTACTAGTGACGTCAATATATTTCAGGTATTTAATAACTTTGAAAATTTTGTTCAGTAAAGACTTTTCCGAGTTCAGACAACGTCTCATTACCTTACATTTTCTCAGTTGTCAGTTGGTAGTATTACCATTTTCAAAACCAAAATAATGAGAAATCACATTCAGAAAATAATGTGTGGATTGGTAGAGAAGGGTCTCGGAACTTTGCTTGTAATGTGAAGTTTTACCGTTACCGCTTTCTTTCGGCACCCTTGCTCACCCCTAACCACTCTCCCTACAACTGGCGCCATGTAAAACATTCTAAAGAATACAAACAGGGGGACGCAGGAAAAAGTGCTGTTTGGGTGTCGAGCAAGTGGGCGGGTGGGACGACAGGGCAATCGAACAGGTCTACAGTGCTCTCTTCAGAACAATCGAAACACAAAGCAGCACTGATGGAAATTAGTGACACCCAGGTGCCGCCAGACAATTAAAATGTAGGCCTCCTTTACGGTCAGTACAGAAGCATTTGGACTGGCTAACACATTCTCTACATTCATCTACATCTACATTGATACTCCGCAAGCCACCCAACGGTGTGTGGCGGATTTCTTCCGTAAAAGACTCACCATGTATGCAATTATCTTCTCATTACCTACATTTTCATACTGCACAAACAGTATTAATGACGGCTCTATCCTAGGATTTTAAAGTAAAAGAGAAATAAGTTTGAAACAGCGAATAGTTCAGTTAAAGAGCACGCTAGAATCGATACAAGGCGGTTAAAAGTTTACTGGCAGCATTGGGATCGTTTGAGTTACGCTAAAGAGCCAAAACTCATCAAGAGACTGAGGGATGTCTCTCGAACAAGTCATGACAGACAAGTACAAACGTCGGTGCCAGGAATTTAGCGGAATTTGATATTCATTTTCATCTGAGTAGGCTATAGGTTGTAGCCCGCGCCTATGAAGCTTGGAAAATTTACTGTTTACGTCAACGTATTTCGAAATTTTATTATACGGTTTCCTGGGTTAATTTATATATCCCCATCAGCAATTCGGTAGAGGGCTTTCCAAGTTAATAGTACTACACTGACAGTACACAACGACAGCAATCGCTGATTGATTCAGATGAATTCCAAAGCCCTCTCTCGTAGTAATAGCCTGTTTCCTAGTAACACAATATAAAACGACGTGAAGTACTGTGCAGACAATATTATTTCCAGAGTTTAATTCAACGGTGCGTTGAATTTCCTGCGACTGCCAACTCAGCACGTTGCTACTATCTGGCCGCCAATCATGTCATTGTATTTTTAATTTCGTTAGAGGCTGTTACTCACAGGTTAGCAATATTTTCGTTTATAATAAATCGTATTCAGACACAATATTTTATTGTCCTACCTTAGTCCGACTCGTTTCGCAGTTACATATTATTCGGGCGTTAAATTTGCTTCAATTTACCACTATTCAACCACGATGAGTTCGTCTTTTATATCGATGAAAAACGTTCATATTTCCATTCTGACTCCAAACAATGCAGGCTGACATGCTTATGGTCGGACAGCATAATCTGTGGCTCAACACTGCACACTCATAACCTCTCTACGCACAGCTGAACAGCACAACGAGAATTATCGGTGGTACACTTAAGATCAAGTCCCGTCGAGTGGCTGTCTCTATTGGGCACCATTCTCATCCTTGAACTCCGACGAAAAGTAGCTCTCCTCCATGACTTTTAACGCATACGAGGCAACCCGCATCAAGACGCAGTAATCCTAGAAAAAAATGAGGCTCGATCAAGAAAACCGTCCATGACAACAGCCATGGAATCCTAGAAAAAAATGAGGCTCGATCCAGAAAACCGTCCATGACAACAGCCATGGAACTGCGCATGTTTCAGTTCAAGTTCAAAGACTCATGGGACGAGACTGGACAGAGATTTGCCCTCCTCATCCTCAGAGCTTGCCCTGCATAAGAAAGAAACCCGATGCCTTTGACCAGTCTCGCAGAACATTGGCAACTTTTAACAACATACACAGCAATCATGACAGAAGCATGGACGGTCATCATAGGTGGGGTAAGGCTCCAACACTAAAATGTTATTGTGCAGCAGCCAGGGAAGCTGTTCTTCATGTAGTTACAGAATGTCCCAACAGGACTGGTCGTGGAATTTTCGACAAGTTCCTGAGGCAACGAACGTCGCAATTGATTATATTAAAAGTTTAGATGTCGGTTTGTAAATTACATGTGTCACTGTTGTATTATACTTAATTCTGTGCTTAAAAACCATACGATAAGTGAATAAACAACTTGAAGTGTAAGAGAAGATGTGGAAGTTTTTCCCCTCTGTAGACCAGAAGACGAACAAATCGCGGCCAAATGAAGATGGTGAAGCAACAAAAATAGAAAAGCGAATATACTGAGACTGGAGACGAAGTATCGTCAATGAATCTATTCCTAACCATGTTGTTAGACCTTGAATGGCCAAGAATATAGCTGGTATCGCATAGATAGAAAATAACAGGGCTGTTTTCGTGAACCACCGTATCCTCCGCTGACGTTGGTAGTGATGGTCGCTGGCTGACGTTTGGGGGGAGGCAGTGGTTTCCTGCGTAGTGACGGAACCGTGGCGTGACTCACCCATAGCGGCGGGTGTAGGCGCCGGCGACGCGGCGTGGCGCGTCGGAGCGGCCAGCGACGCCGCTGCAGCCACGGCCGGGAGACGCGGTGGCGACGACGCTCCGACGTCGGGCAGCGTCGTGGCGGCCGCGGGCGGCGGCGGCGGCAGGCGCCGGGGCGCCATGATGGCTGCGATGCTGAAGTCCGTGGCTCGCGTCTTGGCTAGCACCGGGCCGTCCTCGTGCACCGTGCCCAGTAACATCGCGCGCTCGTAAACAGTCGGTGGATCACTAGCAGGAGGGCCAGCTGCCTGCCGCGCCCGTCGACACCATCGTCCAGCGGTCCGCCGACTCCAGAACGTCCGGCGCCGTCCGCTGCGCTGACCGACTGACGGGCCGCCGGGCGGGCGCAGCTGCGGGCCTCGGCCGCCAGGTGGCAGCACCGGCGCGCCGGTGGAGGGGCGTGGCCTGCGGGCGCGCGCCGGCGCCGTCGACAGCTCGGCGCGACGTGGTGGGGGAGAGCGCCTGCTTCCGGGGTGGGGGGAGAGCGAGCTCCGCAACCAGAAGGGGATCTAATTTACGTGGAGACGTTCTGTCGGTAAGAGGCGTGTCCCGCGACGGGATTGGTTGCTAGCGGGCGTGACGTCGTCCGGCCTGACTGCTACGAGGGGAGGGACGTTTGAAACAACGTCCCATGTTCTGTCAAACGAATCAACTGCTGTCGTATAGCGCTGTCAACGCCCAAAAGTGCCATTTACTGTACGTACTACGTGTGGTTGGCCGAACAGGATGTCACGCATCGTCGTCGAAAACTGTATTCGTGCGCCAAATATCTCTAACAGAGCGTCACTGGCGTTTCTGCATCCTATACACTGAAACGCAAATTGCGCGTTGACTGAAATATCTGAGATGCATGAAAACTAATTTCATCCTACAAAAATCAATAATTACTCTTTTCTTCTCTTTACAAAACGTTGACTTTTTTTCAACTGGAGCTAGTGAGTTTTAATTTTTCAAGTAATTCGAATAATATTACCATCTTGTTTAGACAACTATGACAGTAAATGCACGACGCCATGTTTCACGTAATACTTGTCTAGCGGTTTCTTTCTTTTTCGTTTTTTTTTTCTTTTCAAATATGTTTTAATACGAAGCAGAATCTGGCCAAGTTACTCGTAAGACTGTTTTGCATTATGAAATTCTATTAAAATATTGTTGTGAAACGGTATTAAACACTTGCATCAGAGCACGCTCGTCGTAGCCAAATATAGTAAAATAATTTATCTGGAGAATTCTACAAATTCATAAATATCAAGACGAAAGGGAATTAATTTTATAGATAGATTTCACGTAATATTTATATATAGGTTTCCTCCATTTTTTCTTTCAAATACGTTTTCACATGAATCAAAATCTGACCAAGTTATACGTAGGGCAGTTTTTTGCATTATGAAGTACTATTAAAATACTACCGTGAAATAACATTATACTCTCGTATCAGAGCACACTCGCAGAAAAATATAGTTAAATAATTTTGTCTGAAGAAGTCTACACATTTACAAATAACAAGCCCAAATAGAATTAATTTTGTATAATAACATACAGAACGGGTATCTACAAAAAGCAATACAATACATCTTTTTGAACCCAGATACATAAAAATAAATATGGCTATGAAATATTCAGCATTTTGTGCACGTCAATCCCGAATCGTCGTGGTATTAACATTAGATTCATGTATCTGAGTATCCATGTCAGAGGATGAATTGGTTATGTGGCCCATGATCCTAACTGCCACATTTTCAGTTTCGATACCTCAATTAACAATCGTTCTGCTTGTATAATTGGGGGTTGTGGGATCGTTAACTTGCACTCTTCGTTGAATTTGCTATATGTAGCCTATGCAGAACAAATTAACGTCAAGCAGAAGCAGACCGTTGTAGGTAGCCCAAAAAGGGTTTCATAACCTACATGCACCTAAGTGTCCATACACGTAGTCCCATAATTTTTGATAATAATTTTGGAAGTACCAAAGTCCAGAGGTCTCTTACTAGATAAATTAAAGATATTTAACTAAATCAGTAGTGAATACATATATAGTCTTGGGTAGCGTAAAAGCGAAGATTATAGCTTTTTAAGAACAGTGATTGTAGGTTTCGAAATTGTTGGGTGATGCTAGATGTTTAATAGTATACGGAAACGGAGCAGCATGTTAACGTTTCCCTAACGTCCAGTGTTGTTAAGAATATATTTTATAGATATTTTCGTAAAGCTACTTGTACGCAGAACAGTGAGATTACATGTACCTAACGGAATCATTACTTTTATGCACAAAAGTTTTCACAATCTCTCGGATTTCTTCCCTTATTCGTCTTTTAGATATTGCAGCTAATCTGATTTCCATCGAGCAAATTTTCAGGAACATGTGGACGTCCGCGAACCACTGAAGGTAGCATATACCTTGCTGAAAAAATTATGGTTGGGAGAGAAATTATTAGTAATTTCTGGATAAGACGGAATTCCGAGATCAGTTTCTCCAGTCACAATTCCCTCAGTTGCGATGTGTGATTCTACCCATTACACGGACCTGGAATAAAAAATAATTAACCATCTTTTACCACTAAAATAGTAGTTTTCATAACCAGATCATGTTTCTTTCAGGCTTGGTCAGCCATTTTTTCTGATTAGGTAAGAATCGATTTCGTGTATAATCCGGCATCACCAAGCAAAACATGTCCTGGCAGCAAAAACAACGAATCTCTGTTGCATATATGTATTGTTTTTTTTATAAAAAGAAAGACAAACAATGAAAAAACACCTTTCAGATATCGTTCATTAATGAGTAACAAAGTTGGTACCATTCTTTTGCCTTTGGTAAGGGTAGTCGCTTTAGTAGGCATCAGGAAACTGTGAAATGAAAGACAAATTAAATGATAAAATTTGTCTCCCGTCTTACGACACCTGATTTTAATAACCAGTGGAGACTACATTTCGAAGCATTGCTTCATTTTCAAGGCTTCAGCTGACTAAAGAATGATATTAACTCCTATGTCAATGTCTATTTGCGGAGGACAATTTTAGATAGAGAACGTCATTTTGGACTTTCTTAATTCGAAGTTCACAATAACGTTTCACTTTTTCATCACACTTACGTCACAATGAATGTCCGAATTTCGAAGATAAATCTGTTCATTGGGTAATAAAGGTCACAGCGACACAGCAGACCGATGTCGTAGCTGAAGTTTCCAAATTGCCACACACGAATTTTAACTGGTTTTTCAATTGACCGTGAAAAGTTTGTGCTAAATTACAGCATTGCTTTTGAGACCATCTTCGTCCGTGAGCTCCGAGTTATATCGCATCTCTTTGACATTTTTTGAATTCTGAATGTCTTTAGCTTTGTTCCTCGCATTTTATAGGCTACAAGTTTTTAAAGTTCAGTGTATTATGATAAAGTTTTCGGCAAGTGATAGTGCGTGAAAGCTGGAAGAATTTGCGCTACGTTTTATGTCTGTAACTGTTTTATCTATCCACTCACTAGAGCAACGTCGCATTACTTAAAAGGAAGCTGTTGGATTATAGTGTTATGATGCTGAATAGCCTCACAACGAGGATTGCCGCAGGGACTGGCCTGGGAAATACTAAACATGAAAGTCAACACCGCCGACATAGTGCAGTCTCACATCTGTTGCCGCGTGGACATCGTATAAGGGAAACGCACTTTGGCCTTCACAACTGCCGCCGTCTATACTTTAAAAGCGTTGTGGCGGTATACCTCTCTTTTAAGTACCTCATAAATAAGTGAATAGATCAGTCAGAAATAGTTTTTCCTCTACACTGCCACAATTTTATACGCTATGAACAACTGAAAATTTTATTCTCATTCGTGTAATATGCTGTCCACCAATTTCGTTTCGACATCTCGAATCACTTATAAAATATTTGGGTGTCTGTTATTTATAATGTCGTTTAGTCTACGAATTATTTGTTTTTATTTACTGTCTGTGATTGTGATAAGAAACTAAATTACAAAAGACAAACGACAATAGATTACCTGTGGTTATTACACTGATGCTGATGGCGATTCACGGAAAAAAGCAAATTTTAAGGAATTTTGACAAGATGTTGAAACTTCAGCGATACATTTATATAAGAACTACCTTTTCCCCAGCAGCTTCGTATGTATCTTTCGCACGTTTGTATCTTTCATATATATTTTACATATTTCACACACATTTAATTGGTTTCTGTAACGATTTTTGCCCTGAAGTTCCATCTGAATCCTGAGGAAACTTGTAAGTCTGCCAGGAGAGGAGTTAAGCAAAACACTGTGGACAATAGTTGAATTTATCAGACGTGAAAAAGAAAAAAAACGATTTTTACGTTAAGTAAGCACTTAGTTTCACTTATTCACATTCACTCTAATCATTTGTTTCTGTTTTTATTTTGTTTATCGCATGAATCTGAGCTTAAATGAAAAGCGGAAGGGTTTATAAAGCAAAATATTTTTTCATCTTACAAAGAATACCGTACTCAAAACCAAATAAGTCGTTGTGTTCGTGAAAAACCCACAGATCACTTTCCAATATTTTTATGTGTCACCCCACCCATAGGGGATGTAAGAGTTTCTTACACCTGCAGTATTTTTATACAAATAATGAGTCACATATTCCTCAAATTTCACTGAAACTTATTTTTTCGTGACTAACGGTATGTACATACACACCACGTGAAGAGTGATTGATGTGTTACTGACAATCACAATGGAAACTGACAGCTGGGTGCTTATAACAAAGCCGCCCATACTATCGCAAGCCAGCGCCCAGCATTACGCTATGAAATAGTCGTGTAACCTCCTGTGCACCATCTCAAGAAGAGCCTGGAGAAGTTCGAAAACCGGTTTATGGAATAAACAAATACATCAAAAAAGTTGCTGGTTGCAGTTTTCTGCATTTATGTCCTTTCTAACTTGTTGATTCCGAGGCGGACTCTTTAATTTTCCTGTCGGCCTGTGTATCATAATGTCGTAATCTTGTGTGAAAGCCTTATTTTTAGGATTTTAATGTATTGTCTAAGCTATGCACAGGTGGGCACGAGTTTTTTTTGTTTGTATACAGAAGTCATGCGTCCACCCGTACGCTCTCTTGAGTTCCTGAAATTGCACTTTTCTAGCCCCGTTGCTTCTATGATCTCATCGAGGTCCTTGAAGTGTCTGAACCCTTTGATTTGTCCGTATGTCGTGTTTAATTTCTGAACGTTAAATTTAGCGCATTTTTCAAAGGTGATTTCCAGGCTAGTTTTTTCAAGTATTCTTCGAGGACTTCTATCTGTTTAGCTATTGTGATTTCACTGTCCCCTGGCATTTACACTGATAAGTCTTGTATTTTTATTGACTGAAAACATTCGATGTTCCTAAAATGTAGCACTAATGAAGCCTTCGCCATCGTTACCGTGGGCACGTCGGCTGCAACCGCAAAATCAATATTTTTTATTTTTTTAAATTTTAACTTTTTTCTTCTCTCAAAGCCCTAATTCGTCTCGGGCACATACCTGTTGTCTATACTTTGCTGTGATGAGGCATTCATTTCTACTTACATAACTAGCAAACCTGTGCTCAGTACATAGATATTAGTTATAAGGGTCAGAGTGAAGTTGTCGGGGACATCGACAATCTGATCCGATGAATACTCGTAACTTGAAGTGTAGTGCTATTGCATCCATCCAGATTTATTTATTTATTTATTGTTGATATTCTAAAACAGTGAAGCTTAAGCAGACTTGACAGTGGCTCGTGAATAAATGAAATGCTTAACTGTATTCGGTAGTAGAGTAACTGTTCATAGGCACTTTGGGAATTTGAGACAAATCGACTCATAACTAGAGAAAAGCGGTCAACTTAAGTGGATACGTGCCCCTGGAATAAGTGGAATAAACAGACCAGTTTGTCACTATAGTGTGAAACACGTGCCTCATATCTGATGAAAATTGGTTACACAGGCTGTTTTGGATAGCTAAAGAAAGCATATTTTACCTGAGAATTAATTAACATATGTTGCTCCGTTACGTGAGGTCCATGAATTGCTGAGTCTACACATTTTGGCTGACATGCAAAAATCTGTTGATAAGATTTTAAAATACAGCTGTATCAAATAAGAACATTTTTCGGGAATTTCTTGACAGCTACCTTTACTGAACAGTATGTAACGTCCGTTATTTCCAAAATGAGTGAAAATAAGCAAATGGATTTTGATTGCTAAGTGGTGTATACTGACGCGTAATTTCAAAAGATTAATGCAGCAGTTCTCGCTCGTTTTCAGTGTTAATACTGGTCTCAGGCCTCGATGGATATACTAAGGGATGAACTGGTTTTCTTTTTGTAATAAGCCAGCCGGTGGATTGCAATAGTCATTCCGTCATGTACTCTGGCCTGAGTGGAGTATAAAGGCTGCAGTATTTTTCACTAACAGCTGGTCTATGTACCCCAGTCGAAGTCATCCTCTAATGCTCTTTCGTTGCGATGTCTCCTCTAAACACGTCTTCAACAAAAGTCCGCATCTTACTACGTGTCCAATCAATACGTGTCTCCTAATAGTCTAGCTATACCATAGGTTAGGTTTCACTTTCATTAGTACTTGTTTGTAATTCTGTTAATTCTGTCCACCTGCAGTATTGGCAACATTATTGGATAAAGGCATATCCCGAAAAATCTGAATTTGGTTTATCTACTGGTTCTGTTGACCATGTTTCTACTCCATACATCTTTATGCAGCGGAGGAATTCATTAATATGTCTGTCTTAATAGTCTGTATAACAAAGAAAAAATTTTTTGTTGAAAGCTAGTTTTACTTTTTGTAGGTATTCTACCAGAAATTTCATATTAACTTCTTTCATTTGCTGCCATATTTCTTCTTAAGTAAATTGTTGTACACTGCCCAAATAATGCGTTTCAGTTTTTGCTTTGCTCACAAGTGTAACTAAGACACTTAAATTACTTACTTCATACGATGAATTACTTTATTGATGAAAGTAGTTTTAATCGCAGCAGAGGTAGAAGTTACGTTGTGGACCCCTCTCGCTATTTTCGCAGTTTATGTACTATGTATGTACACAATATGCGTCAAAATGCTTGACAGAGCCTTGCCAGTTATCTCAAACAGATTTTATGAATTTATCCTGCAGTTTTAGTTTTCATGACGAAAAGTGCGTTAAATATGGCATATTGTTTCTCGTAGGTATGGCGTGACTGTAAACATTAGGCTATGTTCTTTCCTACCAAAATCTTTATCTGGCACTCACATTGGTTGGATCCAACAATTCTCAACAAAATTACCACCTTTCGACCAAACCAGACATCGGGCAACGCTATAGTAGATCAGACACTACAACCTATATTTCAAAGGGAACCAGTATCACACTCTATCTGTAGCAGATCATCATTGGCTAATCAATTGTCGTTAATGTACTAACGTGTCTTGGTGGCTCCGGCCACACTACCGATCCAAAGTCTATGGTTTTGTCTCCGGTCAGTCTAGGATTTTTATCTGTCACTTACCACTTCCCTCACACCTGGCAATGTTTGTTAATATGAAAATGCCCATTTGTAGTGTGATTCGCAGTCCACATTAAACTGTTAAGTACCGATGGGCAAGGAAGTTCGCAGATCGAAAGAAGACTCGGACATGCCACCTCAAACAGGACCATGCCTAGTAAAGCACTTTGTTGTTCAAAATAACCTTTGCGTTAATGATAGCTCTAAATTTATAGCACTTTTATATGGTTACAACTGCTATGTCCAAAAATATCCTACACTATATCAATTAATTTCTGAAAAACATCCTATCCTGATTCTAAATAAACCTAAGTCAGTCATATGTGACTGATGTACTACAGAATAAAGAGATATAGGGGACAGTAGAACAAAACCGCGTACCTTAACTTTTAATTCATACATGTAAATTACTTGCAGTGATTAATAAGTTTCCAAATGAAGGTTGTTGAGATTTCTTATATATTCAACAACATGATACTAATCCTGTATCAGTTTAAAATAAAACATCTCAACATAAAAAAGTAGTAACCTCGATAGGTGCAAAATATCTGGTCTTGCCACACATGTACTCACTCAAATGTAAGTAAAAATATTGAAAACAAGAAAGAAGTTTTATTCTTCTGCTAAAATATATGAAAACGTATAAAAATTCTTAAAAATAGTAGCAAGGGAAATCATAAGTCTGTTTTAAGCACTGTAACTGATTTTTGACACAGAACTTCATTTTTTCCGACATATTACAGTTGAGGCAAAGTTCTCAGTAATTGGCCCTAATGGAAAACAAAAAAAAGAAACCTCGTTACTAGGAACAGAAATCGGAGACGAAGTGCGTATTTCTGTATGTCCATCTTTATATAGGTGGTTCGGTACCTTGACTGTTCAGTACAGAATGACAAAAAAAACCTTTTCACTCTGCTTAAATTCCAAATTTATTGAGCAACCAGTTTCGGCGATATGTTACGCCATCTTCAAGAGCCATGACCAACGTGCAGGAAGATTCCCACCTCTGATCCAGTCAAAAATCGGGCCAGCATTCAACGACTAGTATTCATAGATTTTTGAGACGGCGATCATTTCAGTCATCTCAAAAATGCTGGCCCCTATTTTGACTGGACCAGAGGTGAGAATCTTTCTACTCGTCGGTCAGGGGGTCTGAAGATGGCGTAATATATCAATAAAATAAAAATGGAAATGTCGTGTGGCTAGGGTCTCCCGTCGGGTAGACCGTTCGCCTGGTGCAGGTCTTTCGATTTGACGCCACTTCGGCGACCTGCGCGTCGAAGGGGATGAAATGATGATGGTTAGGACAACACAACACCCAGTCCCTGAGCGGAGAAAATCTCCGACCCATCCGGGAATCGAACCCGGGCCCTTAGGATTGACAGTCTGTCACGCTGACCACTCAGCTACCGGGGCGGACATCAATAAAATAACTACAGGTAAGTTTAGACGGCTGAAAGTTGTTTTTATTTGACATAAAGTACTTATTTGTCTTCTTACTCAGCATCGGAACATTGTTCATTAGTCCAACCATGACAAGATGGATAACGTATACCCCTCCTTCAATAATGAGTTTGAACATAGCCTATTAGAAAATATGCATGCTTCGTCTCGGTGTTCTTCGCCGGATGGGTCAGAGAACATTGTTTTTTTTTTTCAAATTTTTTTGAGCTGGTCTAGTTTTGGCAACTGTCTTTTTCTGCTTTTTCGCCTTCCTTAAGACTAGATCCTTTCGGTTCTTCCCCACACAATTTTTTCGTTTTGAGTTTTTCATTTGTTATTTCTCTTCCCTGCTTTTTAATCAAATTAATTACTGACCTGTTTCTTATCATGTAATGCTTCTCTTCGAAACATTCCTCCAAGAAACACCAACATCAGAGAAAATTTCAGCAGAAACATTAAAAAAAAGTTTGGAAGCAAAAGGAACATGCACCCGCTACTGGCGATTATCTAAAACCCACTGAAAGAGCGGCTGCTAGTAGTCCCGATCGTTATCAGAACAGTATCAGCACTAGTCAGAAAGGTCTGGAGGTATCTGGTTTGACCACACATCCGGTTTTAAGCAACTCTCCCCTACAAACGTCAGCATTACTGGAAAAAAAATTGTATTGTACTTGGCATGCTAACTGATTCTTCCGTCGGTTCTTGCTAGAACAACGTTATAATAAATTAAAAGTGCTGTATTGCTCAGGTTCTACATAATTTATTTATTGCGTTAACCAGTTTTCGTACTGGAAGTTCGTCATCAGACTTTAAAGTTTGCTTTTCGTTTGTTATTGTACACGGAATTATATTAACATACTATAGATTATTGTTGCTCCAAGTACGTGTTGCCACGACAAGTAATAACTAAGCAACATACAGTACATTCGCAATTCTTATTACAGGGCTCTTTGGATTGCAGAAGGGACTCAGTAGCTAAACTACCGATAAGGAAACCATGGCCAGAAATTTACCGTTTGGATGTAAAATAAGTCTGAAGATGGGATCACTTTCAAATCTCCCGCTTCCCGCTACGCTCGCAACGGAGAATGAGCTTCCACCTCTATGCTTTACAGCAGCTGCTCCACGGCGGCGGTCCTATTATTCGTTGCACATGGTGTACTTGCGGCGCGTGCTTCCATAAATAAGTTAACCCTCCTTGTTGCGAATGTACCGGTTGTTTCACGTGAACGAAAATTGTGTGTCATGGTCTAAGGCAGGGATTCCCAGACTTTTTGTCTGACTTCACATTGTTAGTAATCTTGGCGTACCACTATAGCTTGTTCACTTTTTAACGAACCCTGTGTGGGGGGAGACGACGTGTGTGGAAGGTTGAGCGATGTCCGGTGCAGGTGTGCGGAACGGTATGGGGGCAAAACTTTAGACACGTCGCGCTGACAACATACACACGCCTATACACTTATGACATCGTCAGCTTGGGGGTGAACTGTAGCGTTACGAACTCAGCATAAATCTTCAGTTACCAAGGTCGCCAAATTTATTTATTCATATAAATTACCGATTTCGGCGATTATCCGTTGCCATCTTCCGATCTATTTTTAAACACTCATTGTTCATAATACTAGAGATCGCCCCACGCTGGCGATGTATATGGATTTGCCTAGCCAGGTGGTTGTGGACTTTCAGTCCTTGTTAAGGAGATAAGTAAGTTACGGCTATATATCATCTTCGACAAAGGGTCTTTGAACACAAATCCGATGAAGGCAACATAGAATTTTCGAAACCGATAATCTACATCAATAAATGATTTTAGGAATCTTGGCAGTTGAAAATATATTCAGTGTTCAACACACATTTGGCTTTTGAGTCGTGCCAATCAACTACTGTGTGTGGTAGAAATGTTACACAGGAATAAAATGATTTCGTGGAAGCAGATTTTTTTCAGAGTCGTCCATGTTCACATGTTTACTTATTTGTAGCAAATAATACGAAATTAAATTAAGGTAGCTCTGATACAAATATTCACTGAGTGAGAGACTAATGCGATTTAAAATATTTTTTAAACTTATGCGTCACAAATAATACAATCCAGTTGCGCAAGTACGGATTATGGTAAACTAGAGTCTAAAAAACAAAAAGTTCACAATCGTAACAATCTTTGATACTAAATCAGACTTCCAACCCAGTAATTAGTCAGTTTTCAAATTTAGATTCTAATAAAAGAACATCTGCATGTTTCAATTATGACGTAAGGCCGGCCGAAGTGGCCGTGCGGTTAAAGGCGCTGCAGTCTGGAACCGCAAGACCACTACGGTCGCAGGTTCGAATCCTGCCTCGGGCATGGATGTTTGTGATGTCCTTAGGTTAGTTAGGTTTAACTAGTTCTAAGTTCTAGGGGACTAATGACCTCAGCAGTTGAGTCCCATAGCGCTCAGAGCCGTTTTTTATGACGTAAGAGAATAATTTCATTTGTATCAGCATGTGCCTTTGTGTGTGTTCAAACTTGTTTTACATTCAAATGGTAGATTTCCGGATATGGATTCCTTAGTCACTTTGACCCCTCTACAAACTCTATAAGCCTGTAATAGGGATTGTCAAACACCCTGTTAATGAAGAGTTTAGTGCTATCGGACTCTAATGTAAAGCGTGCATATCAAGCTTTTAGTATGCGGTTACGAGACAAAGAGACCAGCGTCCAAGTAGGTGAGAGAGTGCAACTAATATTCGTTTCGCAGTCATACGTGCCGCGCCACAGGTGCAATGATGAGATGGCTGGGTCGCTGACATCACCAGACAGTATCCGACCGTAACGGGGCTCTGACACCGCCGTAAATAATGGCACGCTATCGCACGCTTACGACAAAGTCTCAAGAGGTGAGCGGCTTTTATTTCACATGCTCATTAACACGAGGAAGTAAACCCGTTCCATGCGGGCGGCGCAGCTGCCTCCGCCGACACACCTACCGCGCGATGGCTGAGACATTCTGTGAAATGTTACGTAGAAAATGTTGACTAGAATTACTAAGTTGTAATCCACCCTCAGAGAAGTTGAAGAAGCAGTTCACTAAGAGGCATGCGCCGTTCAAAGCTTCCATATTTGGTTCAAGTTATCTACCAAGTGAAATGTATTACATGTATCGGGTACATGGAAAATTACTTTCACACTTGCAACCTACCGTCTATCAGATACTTCATCTACGTATGGGCCTACGGAAATACTAGATTTATGCCGCAGTGTGGGACACACTGCAGAACAACTGTAGGCCATGGTGTGAAGATATGTTGCAGGTGTGGAAGGAGGTACTGCCTTAATAGGACAGCTGACGGGTTACGTTGTAGAATGCAAATCTAAAACCTGTGCCGCACGTGTGTCGTTCGGTAAAGCAGTTCATTCAGGTGGCCGAAGTTACTCCGCTGAGAGTTGTTGCTTCAGAGTTCAGGGGAAGGATAGTTGTTATAGTTGGGAAAGTTGTGACCATTCGAAACCAGAATCATCCGGCCACAACTGTGGTTTCTTCGATTGTTTAGTGAGGTGGCACATTAAACTAGACGACATGAAATATTAGAGCACTTTATTACATTA
The DNA here is from genome assembly GCF_023864345.2 of Schistocerca serialis cubense. NCBI lineage: Eukaryota > Metazoa > Arthropoda > Insecta > Orthoptera > Acrididae > Schistocerca > Schistocerca serialis. Next base: position 384,071,618 of record NC_064639.1, read on the forward strand.
ATGAAGAAAAAATATATTTAACTTTGTCACAATTATTTGCCACATGAGTACTGGATAATTTACAACTGTCATGAACTAGCAAAGCATTTCTTGATGCGCTAATTTTGCAGTACAATGGTCAGAATTACGAAGTGCATTTCATCAGAATCTTTAACTACTCGTTGGTCCTAGACGATGGTGTTGACTGCTGTAGCTGAGGTTTCGAACAGGGGCAAAGTCCTTGATAGTTCGACACTATATTGACCTCAGCGTGAGGGCGCTGCTATGCTGAAAGGAGTGGGTTAGGGGAGGAGGGCGGTCTTCAGAAGGGCCTTCCCTCGCTAATGTCTGTGGTATCGATTCGCATTGCCAACTATGATGCGGCAACACGGTCTATGTCTGATACCATAAGGAAGACTGGTTTCATGCTGCTCTGCTCACTAGTCTATCCTGAGCAAGTCTCTTCAGCTCAACGTCTCTCTCAACCTATACACACTGGAAAGTGCTTACTGTTTTCAGATCTATGTCTTCCTTAACGACTTTTACCCCACACACCTCCTCCCAGTACCTAAATAACTACTACTGCTTAATTTCTCAGGTTGTGTTCTATCAACCGATTCTCTCTTTTCGTCAAGTTTTTTTCTTCTCCCCGATTCGATACAGTACCTCTTCATTGTCACTTAACAGCATATAATTTCCAGCATTCACCTGTAGCACCACATATCAAAAGCTTTAACTCTCTTCTGGCTCTCGGACTCGGGAGGACGACGGTTCAAGCCTGAGTATGGCCATCCAGATTTAGGTTTTCCGTGGTTTCCCTAAATCGTTCAAGCCAAATGACGGGATGGTTGTCTTGAAAGGGCACAGACGTCCTCCTTTCCCATTGGCACAATCCAGGCTTGTGCTCCGTCTCTAATGATGTCGATGTCGATGGGACGTTAAACTCACTCTTCTTTCTTTAATTCCTCCCTTCCCTCCTTCTCTTTTGGTCTGCAATGTTTATCGTCAGCGTTTCACTGCCACAAGAGATTACACTCAACACAAATAATTTCAGAAGAGTCCTCAACTTAGCACTTAAATTTCTGTTATTTTTTAAGATATTTTTATTTTTAGTGTCTTACTGCCTAATTCGACTGCCTCAACTAAAGCTGTTGATAAAAGATCGATATATGGACGTCTCTCCCAAGAGATATTGATGTACACAGGTGGCATATCTTCACAGGTATGTCGATATATCGATATCGAAATGGTAATATCGAGTGAGTTTATTTTTATTTATATTTTCTTCTCAATTTTCGGTGAGTATTTGAAATTGTTCTTTTAAATTTGTAGGAGACCATAATTATATTTTCACCGTGTGCAGGAGTATGACTACTTTTTGAGCTTTCGCCACGTCCAGTCTGTGAAGCAAGTACAAGTGGCATAAAGAAGAAGTCCGACTGCACTGTGCAGTGGGGGGGTGGGGGGGGGGGTGAATGGAATAAAAAGAAATGTGAAGAAACTGCACACCACTTGCGTAAAAAAAAAAATACGCAACCAGTGTGCTATTTCTCACATTATTCTGAAACAGCTGCTGAAAATGATAAAAAAATCTAAATGACGGGATTGTTCTTTGCGATGGGTGGAGAAGGGGAAGTCCTCACGCAATCAGCGCTCGGTGCTACCAGCAGACACTGCAGTATTCAACATCATGACGCAATTTTGACACTACAACTGTGAGGTCACTGGTGTTTGCAGGAATAAAATTAAAAAAAAAAAAAAAAAACGAGGAAGTCGACATGAAGTGTTCCAGACAAATCCGATATGTGAGGAAACTGAACGACCGACCCATCGGACACCTTTTATTGTGCCACTTACATGCAGTTAACATTGTTACCAAAGTGGTTACGCCAAACGCGATCGTGCATCGTTTGTTGATGTACAGAATCTCTAACAATAATCTTCAGCCTCTGTTTATGCTTTACAGAAGTTTGGTGCTTAATTTCGTAAGCTGTGAAAGTTATTCACGAGTATACCATCACTGCAATGTGCTGCACCTGTGTACGTACCAAAATATCTGAGCTTAACGAAACCTTTTAGCTTCGTCGCTGGGCATTATTTAACTAAAACGGTGCATGTTTCTGCAGCTCCGCCTCACATTTCAAACAATACACAAGGGTCATTAACGTTAATTACGTTGAATGCAAGACTGCAGATATGAAGTCGTTTATCATCCGGTTATGGTAAATAAATACCGTCCTTGTGTTGTGGCTACAGCGGTTTATATAACAGATAATTTATATCAGCGGCAGCATTAGCAGTCTTGGAAAACTAGAGCGCATGTTTCAAAAAAATTCCTGTTTAATTTTCCAAGAAGCACTTTCTCAAAAGTAACTGACACGACAAATGGCTTACTGACAATTACCATACATAGTTTTTAACATCCTTCACTGGTGTGAAATGTTCGATTCAGTTAGTTGCGTCAGAGACTGAAGAAAATGTAAATGGCTCTGAGCACTATGGGACTTAACTACTGAGGTCATCAGTCCCCTAGAACTTAGAACTACTTAAACCTAACTAACCTAAGGACATCACACACATCCATGCCCGACGCAGGATTCGAACCTGCGACCGTAGCGGTCACGCGGTTCCAAACTGACGCGCTTAGAACCACACGGCCACACCGGCCGGCGAAAATGTAAATATCGTACATAAGTTACATGGAGAGAAATTTCTGAGCAGACCTTTGCCATAGCATCAGTGGTGTTTCGTAACCTTTACAATACTCATCGCGCATTCACACGCGCAAGTCATAAATGCATATCTTAAACTAATCAGTAAATCCACAATGGTGACACGTACCTTCTCATATTTGGCATTAGCAAGCAGTTATTCGGCTTGGTATTGACTGGTACATTTGTTGAATATCCTCCTAAAGGATATCGTGAAAAATTCTGTAAAACTGGCGCTTTAGATCGCCTAAATCCCTAGCTGCTTGAAGGGTTCTGCCCATAATAATCCAACATTCTCAATTGGGGAGTGATTCAGCGACCTTGCTGGTCAAGGTAGAGTTTGGCAACAACGAAGACAAGGAGTTGAAACTCTCGTCGTGTGCGGACGGAGATTATCTTGCTGAAATGTAAGCCAGAGATGGCTTGCTATGAAGGGCAACAAAGGGTGTAGAGCATCGTCGACGTACCACTGTGCTGTATGGGTGCACGGATGACAACCAAAGGAATCCTGCTGCGAATCAAAATGGCACCCCAGAAAATTATTCCTAGTTGTCGGGCCATTTGGCGGGTGACAGTCAGACTGGTATCCCACCACAGTCCAGAGTCCAGGGCGTCTGCAGACACGTCTTCGCAGGTCATCGTGGTATGAAATCTCATTGACTGGAGTAGAATTGTCCCGCTTCGAACTGAGCATCTATGACTAGCAAAGACCTGTCTGGAGGCGCCCCAGACAGGCCTGACTGTCGCCTGTATACTGTCCGACTGTGATGGTGTGGGGTGCTGCTTTATTTCATAGCAGGACCGCTTTGGTCGTCATCCATGGCACCCTTAAAGCACAGCTGCACGTCACCGATATTTTATGCCATGTTTCGCTGCCCTTTATGGCACACCATCCTCGATGTGCATTTCTGTAAAATATTGCCCTTCCGCACAGACGAGAGTTTCTGCTGCTCATCTTCGTGCTTACCAAACCCTGCCTTGGCCAGCAAAGTCACCGGATCTCTCCCTATCTGAGAACGTTTGGAGTATTAAGGTCAGGTCCCTCCAAGCAACTCGCAATTTTGACGACCTACCGCGCCAATTGGGCAGTATTTGGTAGGACTTACTTCAAGTGGACATCCAACAATTCTGTGAATAAATGAAGCCGAGTAACTGTGTGCGTAAGGGACAGAGGTGCAACAACGCTGTATTGACTTGCTGTTGGTGAAGCTCTTTCTCCTGAATAAATCAACCAATTTTTCGGAAATTGTTATCATTTCTTTGTGCATGTAACCTACGGCACTTGTACCTATTTCGCCCCATCCGGATAATTCTTTCGAGATGCTTGTCTTTTTTTCATTTTAGGTTTTCTTATTTTTTTATTTTTTTATTTAGAGTGTAATTTTAAGTGCGTTTGAAATTGATAAAACAAACACCATAAAGTTATAATAACAAGAGTAGAAGAACCGAAGTATTAGCGAACAGTGATTGAAATTAGAGCTACAAGATGGGTACACGTGTTTCTAAATTTGCTACGCTTCAGCAACAGCGCAATTGTGACTGAAAGTATAATGTCAGAACCCTTTTCTCCTAGTCAAAATCATGCATGTGCTCCATTCACAGAACCGTCGAACAGTAAGTGTACTATTATAATTTCTTATACATAAAATGCAGCTTTACTGTATGATTAAATGATGATGGCGTCCTCTCGGGTAAAATATTCCGGAGGTAAAATAGTCCCCCATTCGGATCTCCGGGCGGGGACTACTCAAGAGGACGTCGTTATCAGGAGAAAGAAAACTGGCATTCTACGGATCGGAGCGTGGAATGTCAGATCCCTTAATCGGGCAGGTAGGTTAGAAAATTTAAAAAGGGAAATGGATAGGTTAAAGTTAGATATAGTGGGAATTAGTGAAGTTCGGTGGCAGGAGGAACAAGACTTTTGGTCAGGTGATTACAGGGTTATAAATACAAAATCAAATAGGGGTAATGCAGGAGCAGGTTTAATAATGAATAAAAAAATAGGAGTGCGGGTTAGTTACTACAAACAGCATAGTGAACACATTATTGTGGCCAAGATAGACACAAAGCCCATGCCTACTACAGTAGTACAAGTTTATATGCCAACTAGCTCTGCAGATGATGAAGAAATTGATGAAATGTATGACGAGATAAAAGAAATTATTCAGGTAGTGAAGGGAGACGAAAATTTAATAGTCATGGGTGACTGGAATTCGTCAGTAGAAAAAGGGAAAGAAGGAAACATAGTAGGTGAATATGGATTGGGGTGAAGAAATGAAAGAGGAAGCCGCCTTGTAGAATTTTGCACAGAGCATAACTTAATCATAGCTAACACTTGGTTCAAGAATCATGAAAGAAGGTTGTATACTTGGAAGAATTCTAGAGATACTAAAAGGTATCAGATAGATTACATAATGGTAAGACAGAGATTTAGGAACCAGGTTTTAAATTGTAAGACATTTCCAGGCGCAGATGTGGATTCTGACCACAATCTATTGGTTATGAACTGCAGATTGAAACTGAAGAAACTGCAAAAAGGCGGGAATTTAAGGAGATGGGACCTGGATAAACTGAAAGAACCAGAGGTTGTACAGAGTTTCAGGGAGAGCATAAGGGAACAATTGACAGGAATGGGGGAAAGAAATACAGTAGAAGAAGAATGGGTAGCTCTGAGGGATGAAGTAGTGAAGGCAGCAGAGGATCAAGTAGGTAAAAAGACGAGGGCTAATAGAAATCCTTGGGTAACAGAAGAAATATTGAATTTAATTGATGAAAGGAGAAAATATATAAATGCAGCAAATGAAGCAGGCAAAAAGGAATACAAACAACTCAAAAATGAGATCGACAGGAAGTGCAAAATGGCTAGGCAGGGATGGCTAGAGGACAAATGTAAGGATGTAGAGGCTTGTCTCACTAGGGGTAAGATAGATACTGCCTACAGGAAAATTAAAGAGACCTTTGGAGACAAGAGAACCACTTGTATGAATATCAAGAGCTCAGATGGCAACCCAGTTCTAAGCAAAGAAGGGAAGGCAGAAAGGTGGGAGGAGTATATAGAGGGTTTATACAAGGCCGATGTCCTTGAGGACAATATTATGGAAATGGAAGAGGATGTAGATGAAGATGAAATGGGAGATAAGATACTGCGTGAAGAGTTTGACAAAGCACTGAAAGACCTGAGTCGAAACAAGGCCCCGGGAGTAGACAACATTCCATCAGAACTACTGATGGCCTTGGGAGAGCCAGTCATGACAAAACTCTACCATCTGGTGAGCAAGATGTATGAGACAGGCGAAATACCCACAGACTTCAAGAAGAATATAATAATTCCAATCCCAAAGAAAGCAGGTGTTGACAGATGTGAAAATTACCGAACTATCAGTTTAATAAGTCACAGCTGCAAAATACTAACGCGAATTCTTTACAGACGAATGGAAAAACTGGTAGAAGCGGACCTCGGGGAAGATCAGTTTGGATTCCGTAGAAATGTTGGAACACGTGAGGCAATACTAACCTTACGACTTATCTTAGAAGAAAGATTAAGAAAAGGCAAACCTACGTTTCTAGCATTTGTAGACTTAGAGAAAGCTTTTGACAACGTTAACTGGAATACTCTCTTTCAAATTCTGAAGGTGGCAGGGGTAAAATACAGGGAGCGAAAGGCTATTTACAATTTGTACAGAAACCAGATGGCAGTTATAAAAGTCGAGGGGCATGAAAGGGAAGCAGTGGTTGGGAAAGGAGTGAGACAGGGTTGTAGCCTCTCCCCGATGTTATTCAATCTGTATATTGAGCAAGCAGTAAAGGAAACAAAGGAAAAATTCGGAGTAGGTATTAAAATTCATGGAGAAGAAGTAAAAACTTTGAGGATCGCCGATGACATTGTAATTCTGTCAGAGACAGCAAAGGACTTGGAAGAGCAGTTGAACGGAATGGACAGTGTCTTGAAAGGAGGATATAAGATGAACATCAACAAAAGCAAAGCGAGGATAATGGAATGTAGTCAAATTAAATCGGGTGATGCTGAGGGGATTAGATTAGGAAATGAGACACTTAAAGTAGCAAAGGAGTTTTGCTATTTAGGGAGTAAAATAACTGATGATGGTCGAAGTAGAGAGGATATAAAATGTAGACTGCCAATGGCAAGGAAATCGTTTCTGAATAAGAGAAATTTGTTAACATCGAGTATAGATTTAAGTGTCAGGAAGTCGTTTCTGAAAGTATTTGTATGAAGTGTAGCCATGTATGGAAGTGAAACATGGACGATAACCAGTTTGGACAAGAAGAGAATAGAAGCTTTCGAAATGTGGTGCTACAGAAGAATGCTGAAGATAAGGTGGGTAGATCACGTAACTAATGAGGAGGTATTGAATAGGATTGGGGAGAAGAGAAGTTTGTGGCACAATTTGACTAGAAGAAGGGATCAGTTGGTAGGACATGTTCTGAGGCATCAAGGGATCCCAAATTTAGCATTGGAGGGCAGCGTGGAGGGTAAAAATCGTAGAGGGAGACCAAGAGATCAATACACTAAGCAGATTCAGAAGGATGTAGGTTGCAGTAGGTACTGGGAGATGAAGAAGCTTGCACAGGATAGAGTAGCATGGAGAGCTGCATCAAACCAGTCTCAGGACTGAAGACCACAACAACAACAACAATTGTTGTAGGTTATCTACAATGAATTTAAAAATTAAACTCCCCTTTTAAACTGTTTCATGTTTCTGTTAAAAAGTTAGCCTTGGTCCTCTAATAGTCCTTTGGAGTAGGAGCCTGTAGGCACTGAGTAACAGCAAGGCCATCTAGCAGCCGAAGAGCGAATGAACAGTATGCCTCACAGTCTCTGGACAACGGAGAAGCGAATAATAAAAGTAAACGTAGCCACAATAAGCGATGATATTGGTTATCAGTTTCGAGAATGAAGTTAGTTTGTTTTCAGGGATGCTGTTTTATGTGTCGTTAATGAGAGGGTAATGTACTTGGTTGTTAGCAGATTTACCCTAAAAGCCATTTGCTTCTCACTTTTTCTGGGTTGTTGCTGTAGAGTTATGAATTCTAGTATTGTATGGAAATACCGTGTGGCTAGGCCTCCCGAGTTGACGCTTCGGCGACTTGCGTGTCGAATTTATGCTAATGTAAAATTCTAAGGCATGACTCATTGTTGTAAATATGAGAATCCTGGTTGTGGTGATGATTTCCGATACATCACGCCACTAAAGGACATTGCTTAGTCTTACAGCATTAAACAAGGAAACCCGCTAGCAAGCATTTACAGTGACGACCTCCCACCTTTGGTCATTGCTCACTGGAACTTACAGTGATCAATTATTTATCAAAAGCGCAGTCAGATCGTAATCAACTCAAGGCACATTTCAAACCAGGGCTATAGAAAACGGTGGAATTTATGCGTTTATCAAGTTTATAGCGTCTGTACTGAAAAGTAAGGGGCCGGCCGGTGTGGTCGTGCGGTTGTAGGCGCTCCAGTCTGGAACCGCGTGACCGCTACGGTCGCAGGTTCGAATCCTGCCTCAGGCATGGATGTGTGTGCTGTCCTTAGATCAGTTAGGTTTAAGTAGTTCTAAGTTCTAGGGGACTGATGACCACAGATATTAAGTCCCATAGTGCTCAGAGACTTTTTTTATTTTATTTATTTATTTATTTTTTGAAAAGTAAGATCACGTTCTATGAGCAGTTATCCCGTTGGCAACTATCTTACAGAATGTAAAGCTCATAGGCGAACTCAATAAAACAATACTGAAAGTTGGACGTTATGATTCTGCTGTGTGCATACACAAACTTTGAGTCTGAGATATTATTATCGCGGGTAGTAGCGGGTCGGAAGTGGTCGTTCGCAGAGTGCGGTGGAGAGAAGCCGCGCGACATGAGAGATCGCAGCCGGTCGTGATCGTGATAGTAGCGCCGGAGGAGAGTCTGATATTAACTGAGGATATTTTGGTAATTTGCCTTTTCGCTACACGTAGTTGTTGGTCGCTTGCGCACTGGAGGGATTTTGTCAGATTTATGTATGCACACACTCAGAGTAATACTCGTATCTTTGCTTTGACCAGAAACATGTTTATTGAGTACTGACACTGTGCATTAATTAAAAGTCTGTGTAACGTTTGTCAGCATTTAAATCAACCATTTTCTGAGTTGTTGTTGTTGTTGTGGTCTTCAGACCTGAGACTGGTTTGATGCAGCTCTCCATGCTACTCCATCCTGTGTAAGCTGCTTCATCTCCCAGTAACTACTGCAACCTACATCCTTCTGAATCTGCTTAGTGTATTCATCCCTTGGTCTCCCTCTACGATTTTTACCCTCCACGCTGCCCTCCAATACTAAATTGGTGATCCCTTGATGCCTCAGAACATGTCCTACCAACCGATCCCTTCTTCTTGTCAAGTTGTGCCACAAACTTCTCTTCTCCCCAATCCTATTCAATACCTCCTTATTAGTTATGTGATCTACCCATCTAATCTTCAGCATTCTTCTGTAGCACCACATTTCAAAAGCTTCTATTCTCTTCTTGTCCACACTATTTATCGTCCATGTTTCACTTCCATACATGGCTACACTCCATACAAATACTTTCAGAAACGACTTCCTGACACTTAAATCTATACTCGATGTTAACAAATGTCTCTTCTTCAGAAACGCTTTCCTTGGCATTGCCAGTCTACATTTCATATCCTCTCTACTTCGACCATCATCAGTTATTTTACTCCCCAAATGGCAAAACTCCTTTACTGCTTTAAGTGTCTCATTTCCTAATCTAATTCCCTCAGCATCGCCCGACTTAATTCGACTGCAGTCCATTATACTCGTTTTGCTTTTGTTGATGTTCATCTTATATCCTCCTTTCAAGAACCTATCCATTCCGTTCAACTGCTCTTCCAAGTCCTTTGCTGTCTCTGACAGAATTACAATGTCATCGGCGAACCTCAACGCTTTTATTTCTTTTCCATGGACTTAAATACCTACACCGAATTTTTGTTTTGTTTCCTTTACTGCTTGCTCAATATACAGATTAAATAACATTGGGGACAGGCTACAACCCTGTCTCACTCCCTTCCCAACCACTGCTTCCCTTTCGTGTAACTCGACTCTTATAACTGCCATCTGGTTTCTGTACAAATTGTAAATAGCCTTTGGCTCCCTGTATTTTACCCCTGCCACCTTCAGAATTTGAAAGAGAGTATTCCAGTCGACATTGTCAGAAGCTTTCTCTAAGTCTACAAATGTTAGAAACGTAGGTTTGTCTTTCCTTAATCTAGCTTCTAAGATAAGTCGTAGGGTCAGTATTGCCTCACGTGTTCCAATATTTCTGCGGAATCCAAACTGATCTTCCCCGAGGTCGGCTTCTACTAGTTTTTCCATTCGTCTGTAAGGAATTCGCGTTAGTATTTTGCAGCCGTGACTTATTTTCTGAGTATATAGTCAATTAAAAATTTTTATAGGTTTCTCTAATTTTTCTCTACATCGTTTAAGGCTAGTTGACCAAACCCCTCCTGATCATTCAATTTCTATGTACAAAAGTGTGGCAGTAATTGTTGCAATTTGTCCACGCATTGTACTCTGCATGGATCACAGTATTAATTTTTGAAATACTTTATCATATTGCTGATCGCGCAGTTGCAGCGACAGGACGAGGTAAGTTGTCTGATGCGTACAGGAGCACTGCAGACGTTAAAGGATATTTTAATACTCGCAGTCAGATGGTGGGGAACTGATTACTTTATAATTCGTGGGAGGAGTAATTAATTTATTTGGTTCTTTTTGTTATCCGTAAATGTTCCGTTACCGCCCGAAATGGAAAGTCACGTGCGTATTTCCGTACATCCTTTATAGTAATTTACCCAAGAGAATTTCAGTACATCTGATATGATGTCACGCAATATTTATTGTATGCGCGAGGGCGTGCTGAAAGGTAGCTTCTGCGAATTTCTTATGTGAGTACTCTTAAGGATTTTTAAACAAAAAAAAACGTTATTACCATTCTACATCTTTATTCTTCATTTCTACATATTTGTTTCTCAACATAAGCACCCTGGCGACGAACACATTTCTCCCAATGAGAGACCAGTTGGTTGACAATATCACCGTTGAATGTTTGACATGGTTGACGGCACCACAACCCCACCTCTGCTCGCACCGCTTCATCACCATGCTACAAACCGGAGCCTTGTAGCGGCAGAGGGATGCAAATATGTGGGCATGAAGAATAAAGATGTGCAATGTTCACTGCGCATGTTTAATTTGAAAGCCTTTAAGAGTTTTCAAACAAAAAAATCTGAGCCATTACTTTTCATGATGCCCTCGTATATTAATAGTACAGTACTACTACAAATCAGTCTTATCTCTAAGTGATAGGTATTGTAATGCCGCCTTGATTTTCAGGGCGTTACCTCATAAACTACATAGCAGTAGAAGGCTGCCAACGGAAGCTAACATGCAGGCACGCCAATTGCAGCACTGGGGCTGTTAATACAACGCAAGACGGGCGAGACTACGCAACACAATGCTGCAACAAAACGGGGAAATGGAGCTCGTGCTGGGTGAGGCAAGCCATTACCAGTCTCCAAACCCACAGATTTGTTGTACCGCGCCGAGCGGTTCTAGGCGCTACAGTCTGGAACAGCGCGACCGCTACGGTCGCAGGTTCGAATCCTGCCTCGGGCATGGATGTGTGTGATGTTCTTAGGTTAGTTAGGTTTAAGTAGTTCTAAGTTCTAGGGGACTGAGACCTCAGAAGTTAAGTCCCATAGTGTTCAGAGCATTTGAACCATTTTGTTGTATCACAAGTGGCTGGAAACATCTCATCAGCACAAGTGGGCTACGAATGGGTATAAATACAAGTTAATCTGAGCACGGGATGAACAGTCCACCTGCCAGTACAGGGACGAGAGGGCCAAGCCGGACGATCGAGCTACGTGGAACAGCGCGCAGCTGCTACGAGTACCGGTCTCACAGTTACACCTTCTGGTAGTACCAAGTCCTCCTCAATAGACTTTTCACAAATCTGCCGGCGGACTACCTCCTGGCTCACTATAACCGCTGCCAAACCTCTGTTCTGGGGGCAATGGTTTGAGACTTGAGTGGTACAAACACCCACCCGTTCTGGTGATGGTATCACGCTCCGTCACCCGCTGCGGCAGTTCCACCACTAGAGACTGACTTCCCCTGCAAATAACGTGACAGTCTATAGCGCCGCTAGCTTCGGCTGCGTTCGGCCGCTAAGCGTAAGCTACTGGAGTCAGCAGTGCTGAGTGCTAACGTCACGACACAGCTGCCGTCAGCTCGTCGCCGCCACGCGCAGCCCTCACTATGTTCTCCGAGGGGGCTTAGCTCCTGCCTTCACTGCGACGCTGCCATTGTAGTCAAATGAATGGCAATAAAATGTTTTGCCTTTTGGTGATGTTTAACTAAGCTGCCCTCCCGTGACCTCGACACACCACCACGACCCAGCCCTGCACAGAAGTGGCCCTACACGCCTGGACTGCTTCAGCATGCCAGTTTCACAGTACAATAAAGATCTTATGAAACTATTAAGTATCTGAATATCAACATCAATCCCTTCCACTGTTGTACTGCTTTGTAGTGAGTTTCTGGGTATTTGCTGGTGCTAACTCTCCTTGCTGTAGTGTCCAAAAATATAGCTGGCCGTCAGAGTAATTCAATCCAAAATAATATTTAAATACGCTAGTGGTAAACAAAAGGTTTCTAAACCAGGCGTAATCTTACATAACGGTTTTTATACTGTATGTCGTCAGTATTAAGGCGCCTGTGGTTTCGGAGTAGCGTCTTTGATTAGAAGTTGCCACGTCCTCGGTCCAGGGTTCAGGTCCGGCAACGCTTAAATTTCGAATAAAAATCATCATATTTGATAATTGAAGGCTTCCGGCATAAGAAGTCACAGTCAATCTGCCAAGAGGACGGAGGAGCGGACAGAGGTTCAGGTTAACTCTCTTTCCATTGCGGTGGGAAACTGTCCCAAAAGGCGGAAAGATCAGCAGCAATCAACCGCATGAGGATACAAAAGGCAATGGAAACCACTGCGCTGCAGATAAATAATGTGCATCCACAGTACGTGTAGCCTGTAACAAACAGAAAAAGTGTAATGATGATCTCACCATTGGCAAAAGATTCCGGAGTAGTCCCCCCTTCCGGATCTCCGCGAGGGGATTGCTAAGGGCGAGGTGACTACGAATAAAACACTGAATCGTAAACGAAAGGATAACGCTCTACAAGGCGAGGCGTGGAATGTCAGAAGTTTGAACGTGGTAGCGAAGGTAGAAAATCCGAAAAGGGAAATCCAAAGGCTCAATCCAGGTACAGTAGGGCCAGTAAAATGAAATGGAGAGAAGACATGGATTTCTAGTCAGATGAGTGTACTGTAATATCAACAGCAGCAGAAAATGGTATAACGGGATAAGAAGATAGAGCAGAGAGTATGTTACTGTGAACATTCAGTGATAGGGTTGTTCTTATCAGAATCGACAGCAAACCAATATCGACAACGATAGTTCAGGTATACATGCCGACGTTACAAGTTGAAGATGAAGAGACACAGAAAGTTTATGAGGAAACTGAAAGGGTAGTACATTACTTAAACGGAGATGAAAATCTAATAGTCATGGGAGACTGGAACGGAGTTGTACGGGAAGGAGTAGAAGAAAACCTTGCAGGAGGACATAGACTTGGGACAAAAAACGAGAGAGGATAAAGACTGACTTCTGTTGAAAATTCTAGCTCGTAATAGCGAATATACTGTTTAAGAATCACAACAGGAGAAGGTATATTTGGAAAAGGCCGGGTGATAACGGGAAGATTTCAGCTACATTACATCATGGTCAGACAGAGGTTCCGAAATCAGATACTGCATTGTAAGGCGTACCCAGGAGCAGATATAGACTCGGATCACAATATAGTAGTGATGAAGAGTAGGCTGAAGTTTAAGACATTAGTCATAAAGAATCAATATGCAAAGAAGTGGGATACGGAAGTACCAAGGAGTGAAGACATACGGTTGTAGTTCTCTAAGGCTGTAGATACAGCAATGAGGAATGACTCAGTAGGCAGTATGAGGAAGATGAATGGCCATCTCTGAAAAGGGCAATCAAGAAGATGGAAAGAAAAAATAGGTACAAAGAAGGTAACTACGAAGAACTCATGGGTAATAGAAGAATTACCTCAGGAGATCGATGAAACAAGGAAGTATAAAAATGTTCAGAAAAATTCAGGAATTCAGAAATACAAGTCACTGAGGAATGAAATAAATAGGAGGTGCAGGGAAGCTAAGAAGAAATGGCTGCATGAAGGATGTGAAGAAATCGAAAAAGAACTGATAGTAGGGAGGACTGACTCATCACATAGGAAAGTCAAAGCAACCTTCGGTGAAATTAAACGCAAGGGTGGTAACATTAAAAGTGCAATGAGAAGAACTGGGATACGGAAGTACTAAGGAATGGCGAGATACGTTTGAAGTTCTCTAACGCTATAGATACAGCAATAAGGAATAGCGCAGTAGGCAGTACAGTTGAAGAGGAATGGACATCTCTAAAAAGGGCCATCACAGAAGTTGGGAAGGAAAACATAGGTACAAGGAAGGTAGCTGCGAAGAAACCATGGGTAACAGAAGAAATACTTCGGTTGATTGATGAAAGGAGGAAGTACAAACATGATCCGGGAAAATCAGGAATACAGAAATACAAGTCGCTGAGGAATGAAATAAATAGGAAGTGCAGGGAAGCTAAGACGAAATGGCTGCAAGAAAAATGTGAAGACATCGAAAAAGATATGATTGTCGGAAGGACAGACTCAGCATAAAGGACAGTCAAAACAACCTTTGGGGACATTAAAAGCAACGGTGGTAACATTAAGAGTGCAACGGGAATTCCACTGTTAAATGCAGAGGAGAGAGCAGGTAGGTGGAAAGAATACATTGAAAGCCTCTATGAGGGTGAAGATTTGTCTGATGTGATAGAAGAAGAAACAGGAGTCGATTTAGAAGAGATAGGGGATCCAGTATTAGAATCGGAATGTAAAAGAGCTTTGGAGGACTTACGATCAAATAAGGCAGAAGGGATAGATAACATTCCATCAGAATTTCTAAAATCATTGGGGGAAGTGGCAACAAAACGACTATTCACGTTGGTGTGTAGAATATATGAGTCTGGCGACATACCATCTGACTTTCGGAAAAGCATCATCCACACAATTCCGAAGACGGCAAGAGCTGACAAGTGCGAGAATTATCGCACAATCAGCTTAACAGCTCATGCATCGAAGCTGCTTGCAAGAATAATATACAGAAGAATGGAAAAGAAAACTGAGAATGCGCTAGGTGACGATCAGTTTTGGCTTTAGGAAAAGTAAAGGGACGAGAGAGGCAATTCTGACGTTACGGCTAATAATGGAAGCAAGGCTAAAGAAAAATCAAGACACTTTCATAGGATGTGTCGACCTGGAAAAAGCGTTCGACAATATAAAATGGTGCAAGCTGTTCGAGATTCTGAAAAAAGTAGGGGTAAGCTATAGGGAGAGACGGGTCATATACAATATGTACGAGGCCTGTTCAGAAAGTAAGCTCCGATTGATTGCCAAATTGAAACCACAGTGAACATCAGAAATGTTTTACTTGTAACAATTAGCTACACCTTTCAGCTACTTCTCTACGTAGTCGCCGTTCTGACTTAGACTTTTGTCATAGCGTTGTACCAACTTTTCAATAGCCTCATCATAGAAGGCAGCCGCCAGTGCTTTCCGCCAATTCTCCACGCTGGCCTACACCTCGTTGTCTGTGTCAAAATGTTGTCTTCAAAGACAGCGGTTCATGTGACCAGAGATGAAACTCAGGGGGAGACAATTGCGGACTGTATTGTCGGTAATCTCACATTTCCATTTGAAAACGATGCAGGAGCATCTTCATTGCCCCTGCAGAATGCGGCTGAGAATTGTCTCGAAGAAGAAACAGCATGACAGTTATGTAATGTTAGCTGCATAGCTTCAGGCGAAATTTCTCACCAGGCCCTCGTACTTGGCGGCAGACACTATTTTCTAGACATCTTTACGCACTCACTGCGAGCTCAGAAATGAGAAGAGCGACGTGATGCTAACTGGGGTTATACTAGAGACACTACCCAACACATCTGTGCAAAGCTTTATCGGATTTTCATAGTCGTTTCCATTTCGCGACCGTCGGAGCTTACTTTCTGAACGCCCCTCGTACAATAACCAAGAGGGAATAATAAGAGTGGACGATCAAGAACGAAGTGCTCGTATTAAGAAGGGTGTAAGACAAGGCTGTAACCTTTCGCCCCTACTCTTCAATCTGAACATCGAGGAAGCAATGATGGAAATAAAAGAAAGGTTCAGGAGTGGAATTAAAATACAAGGTGAAAGGATATCAATGATACGATTCGCTGGTGACATTGCTATCCTGAGTGAAAGTGAAGAAGAATTAAATGATCTGCTGAACGGAATGAACAGTCTAATGAGTACACAGTATGGTTTGAGAGTAAAGACGAAGGTAATGAGAAGTAGTAGAAATGAGAACAGCGAGAAACTTAACATCAGGATTGATGGTCACGAAGCCAATGAAGTTAAGGAATTCTGCTACCTAGGTAGTAAAATAACCAATGACGGACGGAGCAAGGAGGACATCAAAAGCAGACTCACTATGGCAAAAAAGGCATTTCTGGCCAAGAGAAGTCTACTAATATCAAATACCGGCCTTAATTTGAGGAAGAAATTTCTGAGGATGTACGTCTGGAGTACAGCATTGTATGGTAGTGAAACATGGACTGTGGGAAAACCGGAACAGAAGAGAATCGAAGCATTTGAGATGTGGTCTATAGACGAATGTTGAAAATTAGGTGGACTGATAAGGTAAGGAATGAGGAGGTTCTACGCAGAATCGGAGAGGAAAGGAATATGTGGAAAACACTGATAAGGAGAAGGGACAGGATGATAGGACATCTGCTAAGACATGAGGGAATGACTTCCATGGTACTGGAGGGAGCTGTAGAGGGCAAAAACTGTAGAGGAAGACAGAGATTGGAATACGTCAAGCAAATAATTGAGGACGTAGATTGCAAGTGCTACTCTGAGATGAAGAGGTTAGCACAGGAAAGGAATTCGTGGCGTGCCGCATCAAACCAGTCAGTAGACTGATGATGAAAAGAAAAAAAAAAAAAAAAAAACGAATTCCACTGTTAAATGTAGAGAAGACAGCGGAGAGGTGGAAACTGTATGCTCAAGACCTCTATGAGGGAGTTGTCTAATGTGATAGAGAACAAAGAGGAGTCGATAGTGAAGAGGTAGGGGATCCAGTATTAGAATCAGAATTTAAAAGAGCTTTGGAAGACGTAAGATCAAATAAAGCAGGAAGAATGGATAACATTCCATCAGAATTTTTAAAATCACTGCGGGAAGTACCAACAAATGACTATTGACATTGGCGTGTAGAATGGATGAGTTTAGCGACGTACCATTTGACTTCCGGAAAAATTTCATCTACACAGTTCCGAAGACTGCAACAGCTGGCAAGTGCGGGAATTATGGCACAATCAGCTTAAGAGCTCATGCATGCAAGTTGTTGACAAGAATAATATACAGAAGAATGGAAAAAAAAAATTGAGATGTGTTAGATGACGATCAGTCTGGCTTTAGGAAAGGTAAAGGCATCAGAGAGGCTACTTGGGCGTTACGATTAATAATGGAAGCAAGGCTAAAGAAAAATCAAGACACTTTCATAGGATTTGTCGACCTGGAGAAAGCGTTCGACATTGTAAAATGGTGCAAGGCGTTCGAAATTCTGAGAAAAATAGGGGTAAACTATAGGGAGATGCGGGTAATATACAATATGTACAACAGCCTAGTGGGAATAATAAGAGTGGACGACCAAGAACGAAGTGCTCGGATTAAAAAGGGTGAAGACAGGGATGTAGTCTTTCGCACTTACTGTTCAATCTTTACATCGAAGAAGCAATGATGGAAATAAAAGAAAGGTTCAGGAGAGGAATTAAAATTCAAGGTGAAATGATAACAATGATACGATTCGCTGATGACATTGCTATCCTGGGTGAAAGTGAAGAAGAATTACATGATCTGCTGAATGGAATGAACTGTCTAATGAGTACAGAATATGGACTGAGAGTAAATCGAAGAAGGACGAAAGTAAAGAGATGTAGCAGAAATGAGAACCGCGAGTAATTTAACACCAGGACTGATGGTCACGAAGTAGATGAAGTTAAGGAATTCTGCTACCTATGCAGCAAAATAACACATGATGGACGGAGCATGGAGAGCATAAAAAGTGGTCTAGCACTGGCAAAAGGGGTATACCTGACCGAGAGAAATATGCTAGTATAAATCATACACCTTAATCTGAGGAAGAATTTTCTGAGAATATAAGTTAGGCATTGCATGGTAGTAAAACATGGACTGTGGGAAAACCGGAATAGAAGAGAATGGAAGCATGTGAGATGCGGTGCTACAGACGAATGGTGAAAGTTAGGCGGAAGATAAGGTAAGGAATGAGGAGGTTCCGCGCAGAATCAGAGAGGAAAGGAAATGTGGAAAACACTGACAAGGAGAAGGACCAGGATGGCATGACATCTGTTAAGACATCAGTGAAGGATTCCCATGGTGTTAGAGGGAGCTGTAGAGGGCAAAAACTGTAGAGGAAGACAGAGATTGGAATACATCCAGCAAATAGTTGAGGACGTAGGTTGTGACTGACACTTTGAGATGAAGTAGTTGGCACAGGAGAGGAATTCGTGGCGGGCCGCATAAAACCAGTCAGTAGATAGATGACAAAAAAAAGGGGGCAAGCACCGTCCGGTAAATCAAACTCTGTCAATGTTGAGTCTCAAGCGACAGTGCTGCTGGACGTTCGCGGGTACACCGCCTGTCCTATGCTACCTGTGTTAAAACCGAGGAGTCAGCTCATTTTCTCTCCCAATCTCTTTGGCCAAAGTTTGATGCTAGTAGATTTCATTCAGTTATGAATGTCCTTTTTGCCTATGTTAGCCATCTTGTTATATACTCCTTGCTACATCTGTCATGTGTTATTTTATTTCTAAGGTAGCACAATTTCGTCATTCCATCTATTATAACGTTCTCAACTTAGATGTCCGGTTTATCACTAATGTCATTTCTGGTACTGTTCCTTTATTTTTCTTTTATGTACCTTCCATCCATATTATGTGCCCATTAGACTGTTCATTCTATTCATCATATCACGTAAATCTTCATCACATTCACCGAGGAAAGCAATGTCCTTAGCAGATATCATCTTTCATATCTTTTCACTCTGAAACTGAATTCCTTTTCTTCATTTTGGTTATCTTATTTCCGAATACAGGTTCAATAGCAGGAGAAAATGATTGCCGCCTTTCATCCGATCACTTCTCTCTTCGTCTGCCATTCTTGCAGTTCCTTTCTTTTTCTTGTCCATACTATAGGGAGCGATCATAAAGAGTCTAATAAGCTTGTAAGGCTGTTGCAGGGTAAGATGTGCTGAGAAATAATTGTTAAGAAAAAATGCCGTACGTTTCGTCGTTTCCGGATTAAGTAGCCCTAAAGTTAGCCAATCAGGCTCTTGTGAGCGGAAATATAAGCGCCCCCCCCACCCCAACACACACATAATTAGGGTCAGTTGTTCGTATGGGGGTAGATGATAGCGCACGAGACTTTTCGGATTTTGGCTCGGGTTCGATACTTACTGCCGCCCCATGCCCAATTTCTGTATTGCCCTCTTGTTCGGATTTAGGAAGCGAAATGAAGAACATGTTTGGTAACACCATCTCTGGCGGGCTGTTTGAATCTGCGTGCACAGCGTTCTGGTTGATTAATTCAATGCCAGTCAACTCTAAAACGGAGCAGCGTATCGAATTTTTTTACTAAAAGTTATTTCTCAGTACAACATAATGCAAAATCCTTACAAGCTTCTCATGCTGTTCCTGACCACGCTGTGTATTACGCATTTATTCTGAGAGGCACCCACATGCCTTGCTCATACTGTGGCATCAAGCAGTCAGGCCTGCAAGATGAGTGGTCTGCCAAGCGAGTGGATTCATTCTTATTTATCAAGTAACATGAGCTCTAGTACTCACAATTAAGTTACAAATTATTCTCCTTTTTGAATATTACGCAACGGAAACGGAAACGCAACTCTGACTATTAGTAATTTACTAAACTACGCACTGCCAATACCACATTTTTTTCTTATTTAACGGCTTTGATCAACACGTGGCCATCGCACTGAATATGAATGGCGCACACATTATAAATTCTGGGTATCATGACAACATACTATTCGAAGGAAAAGGTCACCAATCTTTTCCTTTTCACTATCTTATTTATTCCGATAAATTCTATAACCTAAACACACAAATTCTATAACCTACGACAACAGCACATGAGAAATTCCGCCCAGTGGGCATGGCTTTACATGGGTGATTCTCTATCTTATGGTCTCGTAATTATTTAACGCTACAGTGCACTTTCTGGATAGGATGGTGGATCTTTTGCTGTATCTCACACTTCGACTCTCACACCCATCACCACGAAAATTTCCTCCAGACCGAGTGGCACAAAAAGGAACATGCATAACCCACTGCCTCTGAAACTATCTTATTACTCTCCCATGTCAACCACACATACTTAAATTTCATGAAATACATCACACTGGCAACATACAATACAAAGAATAGTCACAACGTTATAATCACATCACTTTCAGCTTTCCCACTTCAATTAGTATTTATCCCAGTTTCACACGACACTGCCCCACTTCGTAACTTTTCTTTCCTACTACGAACTCTGGAAGATATATGCACGTCTTCCTGTGCAATGCAAGCCAAGTGGCGTTGCTGGATAGACGGCTGACTCACCTTGCTTCTCTCTCAGATTATTATAGTTTGAATCAAGAGTCACACGGAAACATAACAAGCAAAGTAATATTAAGAACATATTCATCACACACGCGAGTCCTCAAATGATACCATGGACGAGTACTTCTCTTTATCCTTTGCCTCATACACAGATTGAGACTCACACAGTACTCACCACGTGGAAGTACTCGTCTCTAATTTCAAGTCCTGCACATGCCATTTCTTAAATATTTCCAACTTATAGTACACACGCTAGTAATTCAGCTTAACTTAAGCACTCGGAAGTATTTCAACTTATTGCTACACGTGGTTTCACTGTGACCGTTGGTCACTTCCGAAGATTACTACGATCCCGTTAATATTACCTGCCTGACATTGAATTCTCTCCACAAAAGTTCCTGAAATAGAGAAATTATTATTCCAAACTACTCTTAAGTATTTCACATGCATACCATGTCTCCACTCTTTTGTCCTTACGGAGCACGCCTAAGACAGGTCTTACCAACACTAGATCCAGCGGCAGAGTGCTGAAACATGGCCGTTCTTCAGGTCATCTCACACCTCTGTCGAGGAGGGGGCGCACCATGTTACCGTATTGGTCAGCCACATTTCAGGCGTTCAAAGCTCAGATAAGTTTCATCTCTTTGGTTCCACCAAAGGTGACCAAAGGACTGTCTCAAAGACGATCATATATTGCACATTCGCTATCTGTGGTTAGCAGACGACCATACATTCATTCATTTCGCAGATCTTACCAAATTGGATGTAGGGATTTATTTTGTGGGAGTGCACATGTGATCAATTAAATAAATAAATTGTCATTCTTTCCTACACTGGTATCAGGCTTCGGTGTATTAAGTGAAATTGAGTTATTATTACAAAAAATATGTTGTTCTGACAAGAATAACGAAGAATGTTGTACGTATTTTCAATGTCGGGCGATACTGTACCCTTTCAATTCCTATCGCTTATATTCACAGTGATGAGCCAAAACATTATAATCCCTTGATTAAAGCATGTTGGTCCCCGTTTGGAACTCAACAAAGTATCTAATTTGCGTGGCATCAATTCGGAAAATCCTTGGTAGGTCTGTGGACATATGGCGCACCTCATGTCTATGCACAGATCATGCAGTTCTCATACATTAGTGGCCAGAGGTTTTTGGGCACAGAGTTGGCATCCGAAAGCAACCCAATGTTTTCCGTTGGTTTCAAACCAGGCAAATTTGTTGTCCAAGACATAAATGTGTGTTCACTATTATTCTCATCGAACCACTTGTAGTTCTGGCCTTGCGTCATGGACGTCTATCCCGCTGGAATATGCCATGGTCGTTGGGGAACACATCAAGCATGAAAGGATGCAGATAGTGCGCAATAGTGTTCACATAGTCCATAGATGTCATTTTGCCTACAGTTACCACCAATGGCCCCATGAAAGCGCAGATGAATGTCTCCTATAATATAAAACGGCCCGGCTGACCTGTGATTATGACACGGAGTACATTTCAACCAGTCGTTCGCCTGGATGATGGCATATCCCAATGCAACCATCAATCTGGTGTAACAAGAAAGGATTCACACAAGCAGGTGGAAAGTGGTAGGCCAAATGGCATGTCCCTTTTCATTTACTACGAGAATTACACTCGACTAAGAGGATAATGAGGGGGCGGAATATTTCGATAATGACTTATAAATGCAAACTGGACTGCAGTGACTGTATATACTGACCTCTTAACTAATGTCACATCTTAATTATATCTACATTGTGGAAGTCTTGTTTTTCTTTGATTTCTGAGTGTGGTGTCACCGCCAGACACCACACTTGCTAGGTGGTAGTTTTAAATCGGCCGCGGTCCATTAGTACATGTCGGACCCGCGTGTCGCCACTGTGTGATCGCAGACCGAGCGCCACCACAAGGCAGGTCTCGAGATACGGACTAGCACTCGCCCCAGTTGTACGGACGACGTAGCTAGCGATGCACACTGACGAAGCCTCGCTCCTTTGCCGAGCAGATAGTTAGAATAGCCTTCAGCTAAGTCCATGGCTACGACCTAGCAAGGCGCCATTAGTAACATTGCATGTATCTAAAGAGTCTCACTTGTATCGCCACAATCTCCAGATGTACCACAAGGATGGATTAAAGTTAAGTATTCCAGCAGCTACGTACTTTTCTTTATAGCATTCATTACGTATCCTGTTTCAGACCTCACGCCATCCTGCTTTAGCTTAGCGCGTGCCTTTCGGCTTCCTCTCATTGTGTCTAGGCTGTCTTGTCTAGACACAACACTGAGAGTACTTCGGAAGAAGGCGCATGTTGGATATGGGTCAGGCAGGGCAGTATACAACGTAATGAAAAAGGGAACCTGAGTAGCCAGCAGGGACTCTGGTTTTCACACAGAGCAGGTAGGTGTTGTCTCTGTGAAAGTTACATCGCCGGGCAAGCCCCAGGGGAGCATTGTTATTGTTTGCATATGATTCGTCTCTAGCGGCCAGTCATTGTTGAGGGGAGAAACTTTTATCAGTAGTAGGCCGGCGCTCTGTTGTGTGCTGAAGAGTGCCTTTTGGAGATAAGAGTCTAGCGCTTTCCTAAATAAATACGGCATACCATAGAGTAAGAGCCTAGCCTCAAGTGCAGGTTTTTACTTTCTGAGGACCTCTGACATGAGGTTAGGCACTGGGCATGAAAACCTGCAATTGGTAAGAAAGCTTGCGACGTCAGAAGGGCAGATGACAGGGGAAAGTTTTTTGGAAAAGAGTATCGGATTGAAAAGTCATTGGAAACTTAAGGGCATGCGTTTTCATAGCGAGATTTTTGTAAAAGAAGCAGTCACTCCAGTGAAGGGCTGAGCGTTCTTGTTCAGCGATTGGTAGTGATGTCTTGTTTACCATGAAGGAAAGAACAGCTTGTACGACTCAGTTGGAAAGTTTAGGCTTCGTTCAGGGATGGAGACCAGTGCACATGGAGGAGTTTGTGTTTGGATGGAAAACAGAGTGCATCTAGGAGTTTTATGGGGTCCTTGACGTGTAATAGATGCCTGTGAGCTGCCATCCCCAATGGGGAAGCTGACAGGGGGTCCAGAGTTTATACCGACACAAGCACTACGATTGGCCTGTACTTCAGAGAGACAATCATGACGGACTCACCCTGTACGCCTCATGCTGATAATTTTTGGTGATAATTATTAGCAGCACCAACACCTTATGACAACTCTTGGTCGGAATTTAGTCAGATCTTTGCAGTTATCTGCCCAGCATGCATTTCTCAGTCCAATGGCCATGTCAACAGTCACTATGTTCGTTTAGTTGGAAACACGCGGTTCGTTTTTTGAACATAAGTTGCATCTAAAGGGCATGTTCTCAAGACTTGCAAGCAACTTTGAGAACCACAGGGTTCACTTGGAGTAATCCATGCAGTGCAACTTTGTTGTGTTAACCGAGGTTGTTAGATAGTCTGATGAGATTCATGTTTACAGTTTAACTGAATAAATTAACATATGCATTTAAAACTTGTTTCTCTTAACACCTTCAATTAACCTCATTTATAAAATCATGCGATTCTCCACTTTAGCATTCACAGCTAGGTCCATAAGTTCTTTGCAGTGCACAGTAATTCATCTTGGGTCTTAAAAGTATGCCAGGCTCTTAATTAATGTTGTCGGTCTGGATAACCATTTGGATCACACGCGGAGTTTTTCACAGGTGACATGTTACCACTTGTTCAACAATGTGCGCTGAACGTTGTGTTACGAAACCCTTGCGTCTGCACCAGCACTGTACTCTATCAGATCTGCCACCGAGTGCCGCCTATCTGGCTTTACAAACCAGGCAAGTCACCGACTTTAGCGTTCAGTGATGAGGCGTGGATGTCCAACATCTTGCCGCCTACTCGTGGTTTCACGTTCTTCAACCACTTTTTCATGGATGCTTACGACTGAAGCAAGTTTCCAAGATACTCGTCCCCAAACGCAGAGCTGTAACGACCAGCCCTTTCTCAAAATCGTTTATGTCCGTGAATTTCCCCATTTTCGGCCTGTATTATCGCTAAGATTATTCCCCATTTGTCTCTTCTCCCCTTGTATCAGTTGCGACCGGTTATCATGTGCTAATATGCTACAGCACACTGTAAATATCACACTAAAATCACGCCTTTTCTCTTCGAATGTAAGCCAGAAATTGCAATTAATTTACGCCACTTCTCTTCAAATACATACTGGTATGCAAATAAAACTGACAAAAACATTTTTTGCAGCGCTAGACTATAACTAGAAACCATTGTCGAGTGCTGAAACGACGGTCAGCCGCGCTACGATCATCTCAGAGAAGGAACGCAGCTGCCTGGTTTCTAGTGCGCATGTTCTGATGTGACGTCATCCCTTGTGCCACTATGAGTGCTACGTTGTTCACAGCACCGGACCAGTATTTTTCTTTCAAAGCACGCTTAACATACTGTGCAAGCATAGAATGTGAGGGATTCTTAAGGATCAGGTGATGTAACGGTGTCATGGCTCAGTGATGTCTGCTTCCCTATGTATCCAGCTGTCCGCATGCTTAACTGGGCGGTAACGTGCTCGCCTCCCATGCAAGCGGACCCGGGTTCGATTCCCGGCTGGGTTGAAGATTTTCTCCGCTCGGGGACAGGGTGTTGTGTTGTCCTCATCACCGGCGCGCAAGTCGCCCAATGTGGCGTCGACTGAAATAAGACTTGCACTTGGTGACCGAACTTCACCGTATGGGCCTCCTGGCCAAAGATGCCATACGCTCACATGCACTATGTATCCAGCTTTTGTCAATTGATGTTATTACTGATAGCTTCACTGATAAGCGAGCAGTTTCAATGGCTCTTAATCACGGGTACATCTTTCTCGCCCTACTTGGAATCTAGATATTTTACACCGGACGGACCCCTCTCTGGATGTTATCATCGCTGCCATTTGGTGGTGGGCAAGCAGCTCCAAAGTGAATCATCCCTCATTTATGGAATGGTGAGATGCCATTACCAAACCTCGTCTTCGCACTGCACTCTTCCGTTTTACCACTGGTAAAGCGGTTGAAATGAGTAGGACTAGGGAATTTTATTAAGCTGTCCTTCGTGTTCTGTACGATAGTACTTGAGACGTCCCTGAGAGATTTATGGATGTTCACAACGTCAAAGCGGAACTTCCGCAACTCAAAATACTGCAACTGGATGGTTTGCGTTTCCAGCCATGTCTGATTCTCCAGTGTAAGTTGCCGGCTCTATATCATCTAATTCGGCTTCGAACGCCATAGGACGTGCCTCACTACCATTGGTTCCATAGATGGACGTGAATAGTCATCACAACCTAATTAATGACTGAACTTTCTCGGTATTTTTCCGATCTTTACAGTGGAGTGCAATCAGACGGTACACCATCTGCTGATTTTACTTTCCTCCTTGATAGTGTTGTTATACCAGCTCTCTAAGAGGAGTTTTTGCAGCTTTTCACAGTGATGAGGCATTTGAAGTAGTTCGCTCCCCGTCCCGCAAATCGCCGGGTTTGGATGGTCTTTCCAAGGAATTTTGTGGTCCGTCTTGACGTCTGATGGGGGATACGATGACATCTATTGCGAGTGAAGTGGTCCAGTGGTCCAAGGGGGCATATCCCTCCCTCCTTTAAGCTTAGAAAAATTATTTTAATTCCCAAAAAGAGGGGTCTCTGAAAGTGGATCAGGTCCGACTCAGTTCTGATTATAAAATCGAAGCGTGGGTGATAAACAGACGTTTCTCGGTTTTGCTTGCTGACATTTTCGCGCGTCATCAAAGTTGTCTCACGGGTCGTACTGTCCTAATTCCCGTTGCTGAATGTCGTGATCTCATAGCGATTGCTTCCACTGTTCCTGTGTAGAAAGCTTTAATTTTTATTGATTTAAATCATGCGTTTGATTTTCTGTTGCAAGTGTTGACGGGTGTTATTTTAATGACACTACGCGACAACTGTTCATCTGTCTAATAACTGGTATTCAATAGTCTATTGACGTGAATGGTCATCTTACCCTCCCCCCCTCCCCCCATAGGATGTGTGGAGGTGTCCTTCAGGGGATTCCCCTATCTATATCATTATTCGTGCTTTTTCTGGAACCCTCATTGCGGTCCATAGCGGATCGATCGGGCGGCTGGTCGTTATTGGGAGAAGTATTTATCGTCTTCACGTATGTTGATGACGTTACGGTACTTCTTCGTACTCAGGGCGACATACCGATGCTCAGGATGAGATTCCATGGGCTGTGGCAGTCGACCATCATCGACCGTTTGGTATTATTATTGATCGTTGCCCGATGAAGATTGCTACATTAAACTGGAAGTCCGCCACGGATAGGAGTCATCGATCGATCCTTGAACACGATTGTGGTTCCCTCTCGTTACCTGATACGGTTCGGACCTTGGAAAATTACGTGTTGACTAAGGCCTCTTTCGTTGCACAAATTTTTCCCCTTCCTGTGATGATGTCCCGGAAGTTTCAGCGATTATCGAGTAAGTTTATGTGGTGAAACTCTTATTTTTCGGGTGCGCTATGAGGTTATGGCGAATCACCGGCTGAAGGGAGGTTTGGGCCTCCCCGATTTTCGGGCCAAGACTTCGGCTTTATTTCTTCGACACACTATTTAACATGTCTTCGCGTCCTCCAATCTCTTACAGCTATCCTTTTGGCCTGTCTTCGAAAATCGACCTTAACCCCACCAGCAGATGTTGGTACGATAAATAATAAATGAAGGCATATTCAGGAATGTTTTATTGCTGTCAGATTTCCTGTCGCCAGAGACAGACTGGAAGGTCGCTCTGTCCAAAGTCAGCCCAGCCTACCTGTTTCTCCAATGGAAGTGACATCTTCAAAGAACCAAAGCGTTCATAATCTTATCCCGAACAACGTTCGACTTTTTTGCATTGGTTTTAGTGAGACAGACCGATGCCGTCGTTGCCACGACACGAATACCTTACGTCATCGGTTGGTCTCCTGCGGCCACAGACATTGGAGTTGGCTCCACCGACAGCTGGCCTTTCTTGCCAAGAGGACGGGAGCAGAAATCTCCGAAACGATTCTTCTGCGTCCGATTCAACCTTCTTATCCGGAAGGAAGAACAATACAACTATGCGACTTGTCGTCATTTTGTTCATTACGTCGTGGGGAGCGTGTACGACCCGGACCCTTATACCCTTTACCAGTGTATGGTTACGGACCATTGGACATGGCAAAGGATGCCATGCCATCGTGAGTGTTTTGTGAATATACTGTATCTCGTAATTAATAGGCAGTGATTAGATGATGTGTAGAATACCCTGTTCTGTAGAATGTTTCATTCCTGTTATCTTGCTTGTAGTAAATTTGACAAAAACAGTGGCTAGGATAGGGCCTTTAAGAGCATATGGTCGTGCGTTCCACTTCTGTCAGATGTATTATTTTTTAATATTTATTTCAATCACTTTGATCGTTGATTTGTTCAATATAGATATTTAGAGTGCTGGATTTTTAATGCGAAAATCGTCAGATCGATGTTCTCTAAGTGCAAAATTTCTTTATATTACTGTAAAAAAAAGATGTAATAACGAAAAAAATTGGTCTTGCACACTGTCTGGTACGTTTGCCGGCCGGCTCAAGTTCGAAATGAGCTGCTCCTATATTAAACGATTTATTATATAATTTAAATATATTTAAACAGTTCCGTTTATATATACAAAATTAATAAAGAGAAGTGGTCAAGCGCACCGACTGGCGACTCGTTGGCTCGGATTCGATTCCGACAGTTACCATAGCCTTTGTATTCATTTTATTTTATTGCTGAGGATGTTAAACGATTAATTATAGAATTTAAATATATACGCTGACGGGAAAAATCGCCACACCAAATAGTAATTAATGTAGAATAATGAAAATTCGGGAACACATTTGTCTAGATAACATGTTTCAGACTGCAAGATCATAGGTTAATGTAAGGTTAAGGTACGCCATTGCTAATGTGAAATCCTGGTACTTTAATAACCAGTTTAATCGCAAGATTGTTGATTGTAAGCAAGCAGACGTGTATGCATTGTGTTGTACATGTGCCGCATACCAGTTTTTGGGGTGGAGTTCCATGCCACTTGCCCTTCGTCGGTCTATAAAGGGACGGTCAGTGTTGTTTGTGGATGATACTGGAGTTGTGTCCGATGATGTCCCATATGTGTTCGACTGGAGAAATATCTGGTGAGCGAGCAGGGCAAGGCAAGGCAACGTGTCTAAACTCTGTAGACCGTGTTGGCTTACAACAGCGGTATGCAGGCGAGCGTTATCTGTTGGAAACCACCGACTGGAATGATGTTCATGAATGGCAGGATAGCAGGTAGTATCACCAGTTTGACGCACAAATTTACCACGAGAGTGCTCCTGCTGTCACACGAAATCGCATCCCAGACCACAACTCCAGGTGTAGGTCCAGTGTGTCTGGCACGCAGACAGGTTGGTGGCAGGTCCTCAAGTAGCCTCCATCTAACCAACACACAGCATCACGGGCACTAAGGCAGAACCAGCTTTCATCAGAAAACACAACAGACCTCAATCCTGTCCTCCAATGAGCTCCCGCTTGGCACCACTGAAGCCGCAAATGGTGGTGGTTTGTGGTCAGTGGAATGTACGCGACAGGGCGTCTGGCACGGAGCTGTCATTGAAGTAACAGATATGTACCGGTTCTTCGTGTCGCTTTGGTGCCAAGTGCTGCTCAGATTGTTGCTGCAGTCGCAATACGGTGTGCCGAGTACGGTGGTCTTCCCTCTCAGTAATGCCACGTGACCGTCCGGAGCCTGTTTGTATTGCGACCGTGCGTTCTCGAGATCACCGTTACCAGCAGTAATGTACAGTGGCTTCATTCCTGCCAAGTCTTTCTGCAGACTTACAGAAGGAACATCCAGCTTCTCGTAGCTCTATTGTACGGTCTCCTTCAAACTCAGTGAAGTGCTGACAATGGCGTCCTTGTCGCCTTAAAGGCAATCTTGCCCAATAACAGCACACCACGTCCAATCTCAAAGGTAACTGAGGCTCATGACCGTTGTAGCGTGTATTAAAAGAAGACTTGATCTGCATCTTAATAGTGGCGGTACTAGCGCCACTCTAATGTGACTGGCGTGAAATATGGGCTAAGATATATAATCACGCCTCCCAACTTTCGTTTATGTGGCACAACTTCTTCTTGGGGTCGCGATTTTTTTTTTCTCTCCGTCAGTGTACTTTCCTTACCGCGTAGAGTGCCCGAGACGCCACAAGGCGGCATTCAGTCTCACGATTGGTAGTGGTCATTATGTTTCGACTCATCGCTGCATTTATCTGAGAATTTCAAACGTCTTGGACTATTTTTCACGGTGGAATAGTTTGTGGGTTGGCAAATCCTATAGAAGTGTCTTGATTTCTTTTAAATGTTACCGTTGTCTCCGCTTGTTATGTAATTTTGGCCCCACATGTTTGCATTTACGTGTATTTACAGGCGGTTCATTCAAGCAAGGCGCAAGCTAGGAAGAGTCCCAGTTTGCCATACCCTGTTCAGTTGCTCCGGACGACGAGACGCACTGGCTTCCCCGGCAGCGGACAGCGAGCAGTGGCGCGCGTTTCCATTAGGGCTCTGGCCGTCTCAATTAATGGGGTCGCGCCGGCGCCGGCCGCACGCCATCGATAAGTGCTGGGCTGCCCCCCAGTCTGTGGCTCTCTGTCGCCGCAGCGATTAAATACGTGGCTACAGCTGTGGGACTTTTCCCGGGCCCAGCTGTACTCAGGCCATGCGACGCCCCCAGCAGAGCAGCTATCCGGAGCTCCCTGGGAGACCAGGTTGGACGTTATTTAGACTGACGCTCCCCAGGACCATAAATTTCAGATCATGTTGTCAGGAGTACTTCCTTAAGGATAGGCGTTGTCTGTCCAGATCAGATAACAAAATCTACAGTTATTCAAGTCGAAAGGAGCATTTAATACTAAACCCGCCTACTGACTTAATTACAGAGTTTTCTCTATATCGCCGGCCAGGTGGCCCAGCGGTTCTAGCCGCTACAGTGTGGAACCGCGCGACCGCTACGGTCGCAGGTTCGATCCCTGCCTCGGGCGTGGATGTGTGTGATGTTCTTACGTTGGTTAGCTTTAAGTAGTTCTAAGTTCTAGGGGACTGATGACCTCAGATGTTAAGTCCCTTAGTGCTCAGAGCCATTTGAACCACTTTTTTTTTTTGTCATAGTGTCATCATCAGGGCTTTAGTTCTTATATAAGGATCTCTGAGATGAAAAAAGCCAGAAAAGCGTATCTGCGAATTTTGTTGATTTCTTTTGTTATGACATCACAATAAAATCTCTTCTACATGTTGCTTACACAATTTTATCAACAACTGTGAGAGACTTCATTGTGATGTAGGGTGACCAAATGTCCCGTATTTCCCGGGATCTCTTGTATTATGGCAATATTTTCTTAGTCCTCCCGGTTTACTTATTGACCGACTGTTTCTCTCGTATATTTCGTCAGTGATCACTGTTTTAAATATGTTTCTCGCGAAGTACTATCGGTGGTTCGAGACACCTGACGGACAGATCTCGAGAAGTTTTCGTATAATAATCGATGCTATTGTCGATATATATTTATTTTCGGTTCATGCTTCTAGAAAAATAAGACGGTATCGTCCAAGGGAATACGAGGAGCGGAGAAAGAATGACATACCCTACGCGTCTAGAGAGTTCATGAAAGGGGGCACGTTCACTTGTTACTCGATCGGTACTGCGCTGGCAACGCATGGATGCGCTCGTGTCGTACCGATCATCAGCTGTGATACAAATAACTCACGGAAGTAACAGAATCGTAAAAGAGGATTATAAAGATGTTCATGTTGCAATAAGCTCATTACGTTTTTTATTTCTCAATTACTCACGCTCTGCAAGAACATTTCACTACGCTTCGAAAGAGTTCTTTCTCTTACATACAATAAGTGAACTATTCAGAGAAACAGCAGTACAATCATTAAAATAGAACTTATGATAGAAATAAATGTCGACTATAACTGCAAAGAATGTATTAAATTTGCACAGCAAGACAAAAGATTGCAGAGTTCTGTAGTTTCTGTAAACAAGTAATTGTCCCAAGGCACACATAATATACATGTGCAAATTTGTTAAATTTTATGTGATTGTATTTGCGTATTACGTGTGTTGGAGAAATAAATTGTTTCGTTTAGATTACTTAGACTCGTCTTTCATTATATAGACCGAAAATTGAGGAAGTACTCGTAGCTGTGAAACGTGTAAGGAAACAAAACAAACATTCCAGTGTAACATGCATTACTGAATTGGTTGGTTGGTTGATTCGAGGGAGGGGACCAAACAGCGAGGTCATTGGTCCTACTGGACTAGAGAGAAGGATGGGGAAGAAAGACGGCCGTGCCGTTTCAAAGGAACCATCCCGGAAATCATGGAAAACCTAAATCAGAATGGTCGGACTCTGGTTTGAACCGTCGTCCTCCCGAATGCGAGTCCAGCGTGCTAACCACTGCACCACCTCGCTCGGTATTTCTGAATTTACAGACTTTTGCAAAACCTTTCTCTTTGTTTGTGGAGATACTTCAAAATATGTTACCATACGACATAAAAGAGCAAAAGTAAGCAAAATATACCAGTTTTTTGTTTATATATTTGTGTCTTCACTATCGGTTATTCCACGAAAATTCGACGTAGTTGTTCAGTTATGACTAAATATTCCTTAAACCTCCAATAGAACCATGGTCACATGCTGGTCATCTCCTTCAAAGCATGGTTAAATGTTGGATTGCCCTACTGTGATGTCGTATAAAAACAAACAAACAAACTTCTCAGATAAGTGTTTATGGCGTGTTGACGTTGCAGTGGATGGCCTTTCATAAAAATTGAAATCCCAGTGTTGAAACTACAACTTTTCGAAAAGTACACGTACACAAAAAAAAAGTGTAGCAGAGTCGGTGTGCGAGTCAGTTTACCTTTTATTTGACTATCTCGGTGCCGTCAAGGACAGCTGCAATGGATACAATGAAACTACTAAAGGCGATATTATGTTGATAATTTTCAAAAATTCAAAATGGCTCTGAGCACTATGCGACTTAACTTCTGAGGTCATCAGTCGCCTAGAACTTAGAACTAATTAAACCTAACTAACCTAAGGACATCACACACATCCACGCCCGAGGCAGGATTCGAACCTGCGACCGTAGCGGTCACGCGGTTCCAGACTGAAGTGCCTTTAACCGCACGGCCACACCGGCCGGCGACAATTTTCATGTTAGGTTTTCCTACACAGGACGATCAGAAAGCTACTGAAAAGCCTATAATGATGTTGTAAGTTTGGTTGTGCTTAGAAATAATTGTTAAGAAAAAAATTCGATACGATGTCGTGCTTCTGAATTAATTAACATTGGAGTTAGCCAATCAGGCCCTTGCGTGCGGATATTCAAGCTGTCCGACAGATACAGTTAGTTCAGTTGTTCTCACAGAGTAGATGATAGCGCACGAGGTTGTTCACTCCCTTGTCTACCATCGGCCCATGTCCAATTTTTGTTTCGCTCTCTTGTTCAATGTTAGGAAAGCAAACGAACAATACGTTTCGCGCCACTGTTTCTGGTGGGCCGCTTGAATTTGCGCACGCAACGCCGTGACTGGCTAACTTCAAAGCTAATTAACTCGAAGTTGGTGCAACGTATCGAATATTTTCTTTGCATTTATTTCTCAACCTAATCTACTTTGCAACACAACTGTAAGTTTTTCGGATTGTTTCTGACCACACTACATACAACTGAATAAAAAGACTTTTCTCATGCCATATGTATTTCGCCTTTGTTCCCTGAAATATTTCATGAGTGGCCTGAAATATATGCATATTTATGTGTACTTCTTTTGTTTTACACATTAAATATTGTATACTGAGGCTAGAAACAGTTCTGGCGCTTCCTGGGTCTCTGTAACTGGCAGTATCTGCGTACATTTATAGATACTGCTCCACAAGTGTTTTTGTTCTTATTTTAAAGCTGCTCTCTGCTTTCTGTCATTCGAATTTCCATTAGCGCAGCATTAAAAAAAACACGCTTTTTCTTCACGCTACATTTTGAATGTTGTTATCACATACTGAATATTACGACCACCTGTCATATATGCGTTTGTCACATCTATGGTATGCGTGTGAGTGTTTGTGCTACTGTGTTCTTTGTGTGTAAATTAGTATACGTCTCAGTGTAGTTAAGTGTATATATGAGTACCGTTTTTTAAAAAAATGGTTCAAATGGCTCTGAGCACTATGGGACTCAACTGCTGTGGTCATAAGTCCCCTAGAACTTAGAACTACTTAAACCTAACTAACCTAAGGACAGCACACAACACCCAGCCATCACGAGGCAGAGAAAATCCCTGACCCCGCCGGGAATCGAACCCGGGAACCCGGGCGTGGGAAGCGAGAACGCTACCGCACGACCACGAGATGCGGGCGTACCGTTTTTTTAATATTTCATTTCTTTTATCAGGCTTAGCAGAGAGTTTGTGTTTATGTGTCTCTGGTCTGTTTCCTGGAGTGAAATAATACATTGGTATTGTTGTTGCGAAAGTGTTGCCGGTTCTGGGTTTTGTGCACGAATTGACCTCTTGGTTAGGTCCCATAAATGTTCGATCGGATTCATTTGGGGTGATACGGGTGACCAAATCATTCGTTCAAGTTGTCCAGAATATTCTTCAAACCAACTGCGAACAGTTGTGATCCGGTGACATGGCGCATTGTCATACACAAAAAGTCCATCTTTGTTTGGATGCAAATGACACCTAAGTAGCCGAACATAATCATTTACAGTGAAGGACCGGTTCAGTTCATTCCATTCAAACAGAGTTTACACCATTATGAAGAACAACCAGCTTGCAGTTGACTTGTTGATAGCTTCGGTCCATCGCTTCGAGGGGTCTGACACACATTCGAACCTTACCATCTGTTCTTACCAATTGAAATCCGTACTCAGCTGGCCAGGCCACGGTTTTCCAATCGTCTAGGGCCTAACTGATTTGGTCACGCGCCCAGGAGAGGCGCTGAAGGTGATGTCGTACTGTTAGTAAATGCTCACGCGTCGGTCGTCTGCTGCCGTAGCCCATTAACGCTCTATTTTGCCGCACGTCGCACATGGATTTCTGCGCTTATTTCACGCATTGTTGCATGTCTGTTAGCACTGATAACTCTGGGCAAACGCCGCTGCTCTCGGTCGTAGAGTGAAGGCCGTCGGCCACTTCGTTGTCCGTGGTGAGAGATAACGCCTGAAATTCGGTATTCTCTGCACGCTCTTGACACCATGTATCGCGCAGACCATTGAATTCGCTAACGATTTCCGAAGTGGAATGTTCCATGAGTCTACATACAACTACCGTTCCGAGTTCAAAGTCTGTTAATTTCCGTCGTGCGGCCATAATCACGGCGGAAATCTTTTCATACAAATTTCCTAAGTATAAATGACAGCTCCGCCAATGTACCGACCTTTTATAACTTACGTGCGCAATACTGCCGCCATCTGTATTTGTGCAATCGTTACCCCATAGCTTTTGTCACCTCAGTGCTAATACAGCATGGATCCCCATTCCTTGAAGTTCGCAGTTCAACTCCATTTAACTGCATTGTTTTTACATGAATCAAAAGGGTTTTTTAATTTTTATTTTTAACAAACCTGTGTGGTATGTGCTTCGCCGTACCCACTAGAATGTCAGCATGGTAGGTGTATACAGTCGTAATGGAACGGGACACATAACAACAATTTTTTTTAAAGATTAGAAGATGACCGTCTTAACTGTTGAAACCGGTAACCAGGAATAAATAGTACTGAATGCAATCTTGGCTATTAAATTTTCTCCAAAAAAAGTTAGGATACATAAAAGAGAGTGTTGGGCTATCATTTTCCCATAATTTGGTGTTGGAAGTTCAGCGGTGTCAAATCGGAAGAATAAACGAGAAGAAATGGAAGAATTTTGTTCCAAAATGATGACAAAAACAGTTTAGAGAGCAGGCAGAGAGTCAAAAAACCAAAGAATAAATCTGTAGATGACGCACTTTTCATCGAGTTTACTGCAAAGGCCAGTTTCCCAATTTCAGGACCCATATTATATGGAAAAACGATAAGTTTAAACGAGAAGTTTTCTGATGGTGATCCTAACTTCACAATCAGTCATAGAGGGAGAAACGATTATTTTTTCGTTTATTAGTTTTGATACACCGACGATAGCGATGATATACTAGGTAACCAAGTTATGGCTCACTCTTAAGGCCTTATGACACAAACAGAGGACGCAACGCAGCTAGACAAAACAGGAACCAACCTTGAATGAATACAGATGTAATTCCTGCGTGATAGTGCTGCACATAATCGACTCACGAATCAGGCTCAAAAGAAACTCACTGATTATTTCGGGTTACAGAACACACTGTCTTTTTTTAAACAACTGGCTAAACTTTAAGTAAAAATAGTGTACAATTTGTGTAATTAACTGAGTTTTGTTTCCGCACTTGTCAGAACATGATTTCAATACTAAAAAGGAAGCACTTCTTAATGCTCTGCGAAATTGCGTTTATTCGGTCACTAACGAGCATAGCCCATTTTCAGATAACAACCAAATGTCGCAAACACAGATAAAATGATGTGCAACTTACCCTTACATTATATACAGAGAATATACAAAAATTATGTCATATAGGGTGTTTACATAGGAAAGTGTTACATTTTTTCACATTGAAATAATTTCATTCACTGAAAAAATAAGTTTTTCGTATGGAAACATGTTTAACAACTAATGAAAAACAATACTGAATTTACAATTTCAGTCTGTTATTTGAAACTAAAGGGAAGTGTTACATTTTTTCACATTGAAATAATTTCATTCACTGAAAAATAAGTTTTTCATGTGGAAACATGTTTAACAACTAATGATCAGCTACTATTTGATCAGCTACTAAGCTAACAGTCTGTGTCACATTTTTGTTGGCTTCCAGTATTTCCACCAGGATCATCTTTTGATTTTTTTTACAGAGCGTAATACTTCACATTCTATATCATATGAGTGGTTATCTGTTATCAGACGATCGACGAAGGTTGACTCTTTCTCTCTTAATCTACCGTTTCTGTTCTAGTCAGATAAGCTAACTTTCACAGCTCTGCCTGAATGACAAATATATAGTCCATTTTCGCACAGTACTTGTATGTGCTTTTATATACTGCACCCTGTGTCTAGAGTCTCAGTTTTCGTTTACTGCTGAATAAAATGCTAGATCCTCTGTTGATTTTATAAAATGCATTCTTGTAGTTGCGAAAATTTTTTAACGAGGTAGTGGCACCTTCAACTTTTTAACGAGGTAGTGACATCTTTTGATGTCACTGAAAGTAAATCCTGGAGAATTGGTTACTTACTTCTTGGTGCTATAGCCCATGTAGGGCCTTGGCCTCTCTGATGATCACAGCCCAATCTCGACGATTTTCTGCTCGTTCCCTTCCTCTCCTGACTCCAATCTTTCTCAAATCATTTTCCACATCCTCCAGCCATCCTTTCCGGGGTCTCCCTTTGCTCCTTTTGCCACATGGATTTCCTGTGTAAGCCTTTTTGACAGCTGGCCCAGTCCTCTCAGTCTGTTACACTAAATTTCAGTCATGGAGATTTGCATAACATAATCTATACTACTAACATGTGTGTAAGACAAAGTTACTTCCAGTTTCAGAACTCATACGACAGTCAGTCTGCATCTTTAACTAGAATCATCAAATTCAAACGGACTTGCACCTTACTCAAAAATATTTTAACAGACAGGAAAAATCACTGTTTCTCTGCAAGACATGAGCAGTGAGAGCGTGGTTCTGAATAATGGTCTGCCGCAGGGTTCGGCACTAGCACCCATTTTTTCAATCTATGTATTGCGGACATGCCAGACACAAAATTACATAAATTCACGTACGCAGACAATCTGACCACCGCGTGCCAAAGTAAAAATTTTGAAAGGGTACAGTACCGCCCGACATTGAAAATACGTACAAAATTCTTCGTTATTCTTGTCAGTACAACATATTTTTTCTAATAATAACTCAATTTCAATTAATACAGCGAAGCGGGATACCAGTGTGAGAAAGAATGACAATTTATTTATTTAATTGATCACATGTGCACTCCCACAAAATAAATCCCTACATCCACTTTGGTAAGATCTGTGAAATGAATGAATATATGGTCGTCTGCTAACCGCAGATAGTGAATGTGAATATATGATCATCTTTGAGACAGTCCTTTGGTCACCTTTGGTGGAACCAAAGAGATGAAATTTACCGGAGCTTTGAGCGCCTGAAATGTGCCTGACCAATGGGTAGCATGGTCTTCCCCCACTTCGACGGAGGTGCGAGATAACCTGAAGAACGGCCATGTTTTCAGCACTCTGTCGCTGGATCTAGTGTTGGCAAGACCTGTCTTAGGTGTGCTCCATAAAGACAAAAGAGTGGAGACATGGTATGCATGTGAAATACTTAAGAGTAGTTTGGAATAATAATTTCTCTATTTCAGGAACTTTTGTGGGGAGCATTAAATTTCAGGCAGGTAATATTAAGGGGATCGTAGTAATCTTCGGAAGTGACCAACGGTCACAATGAAACCACGTGTACCAATAAGTTGAAATACTTCCGAGTGATTAAGTTAAGCTGAATTACTAGCGTGTGTACTATAAGTCGGAAATATTTAAGAAATGGCGTGTGCAGGACTTGAAATTAGAGACGAGTACTTCCACGTGGTGAGTACTGTGTGAGTCTCAATCTGTGTATGAGACAAAGGACGAAGAGAAGTACTCGTCCATGGTATCAGTTGAGGACTCGCGTATGTGATGAATATGTTCTTAATATTACTTTGCGTGTTATGTTTCCGTGTGACGCTTGATTCAAACTATAATACTCCGAGAGTGAAGCAAGGTGAGTCAGCCGTCTATCCAGCAACGCCACTTGGCTTGCATTGCACAGGAAGACGTGCATATATCTTCCAGAGTTCGTAGTAGGAAAGAAAAGTTACGAAGTGGGGCAGTGTCGTGTGAAACTGGGATAAATACTAATTGAAGTGGGAAAGTTGAAAGTGATGTGATTATAACGTTGTGGCTATTCTTTGTATTGTATGTTGCCACTGTGATGTATTTCATGAAATTTAAGTATGTGTGGTTGGCATGGGAGAGTAACAAGATAGTTTCAGAGGCAGTGGGTTATGCATGTTCCTTTTTGTACCACCCGGTCTGGAGGAAATTTTCGTGATGTGTGGGAGTCGAAGTGTGAGATATAGCAAAAAGATCCACCATCCTATCCAGAAAGTGCACTGTAGCGTTACATAATTACGAGACCATAAGATAGAGAATCACCAATGTAAAGCCATGCCCACTGGGCGGAATTTCTCATGTGTTATTGTTGTAGGTTATAGAATTTGTGTGTTTAGGTTATAGAATTTATCGGAATAAACAAGATAGTGAAAAGAAAAAGATTGGTGGCCTTTTCCTTCGAATAGTATGTTGTCATGATACCCAGAATTTATAATGTGTGCGCCATTCATATTCAGTGCGATGGCCACGTGTTGATCAAAGCCGTTGAATAAGAAAGAAAATGTGATATTGCCAGTGCGTAGTGAACAATCAGAGTTTTATAAATTTTTAATAGTCAGATGTGCGTTATCCGTTTCCGTTGGTTAATATTCAAACAGGAGAATAATTTGTAACTTAATTGTGAGTACTAGAGCTCATGTTACTTGATAAATAAAAAATGAATCAACTCGCTTGGCAGAGCACTCCTGTTGCAGGCCTGACTGCTTGATTCCACACTATGAGCAAGGCATGTGGGTGCCTCTCAATTTTAACGACCTCGACAAAATATTGAATGCGAACCTGGATGTACTAAACACTTACTACTCCAGAAACGGATCTTAAAATAATCCATTACTCTCTAGGGATGAACAGCGCATCAGGCGTAAGGAGAAGCCTGAATACTTCGGAATGAAATCAGATCGCACTCTAACGTATAGCTCACATCTGGAAGATACAAAATAGAAGCTAAAATCCCGTAATGCTATGCTGCCAAACTATGTGCAAAGACGTGGAGTTGTGATGGAAGCACACCGAGGACTTCAACACTAGCTCTTCTCTGCAGCGTGGCTGAATACTCTTCGTCAGTCTGATTGAGAAGTGCACACGTACCTGAAGTGGACGTTCGGCTGAAGGAGAAAATGTAGACAATCTCTGAAACACTCTGGGCCACCCCATCTGCCTGGCTTCCCGTCCTTGCAAACACAGAGCCCATCGGACAGTCCTGAACGTGAATGCGAGGAAATCCAGTCAGTGGACCATTTGACTGTGAATTGCATGCTATGAGGCTGAACTGAAGGTCATACACGGGCTCTCTGACACAGCCATAGAGTGGCCCAAGATTATTTGTAATATTGTACATGATTTTCAAAACAGATGTAAAAAATATTTTGAATCAGTACAGAGTGATCACAATATTTTAGTTCAAACATCATGTGATGAGTACCTTTTTAAATGCCGCACCAGTAAATAAGTAAATAAATAAGTCAGCCCGATAGCCTAGCAACAGGTTGCCCTCTCAGATCTACATTATATAAAAATTTTCATTGACAATTTCGATCAAAATTTTCTACTGAAAGAGCCACTGAACTGGAAAATTAAGTATTGGTTGAGATATTTTGATGATATGCTGTGTTCATGGACTGGTACCAATAGGCAGTTACAGAAATTACATCAGTTACACTAACAATGTAAGAACATTCAGTTCGCAATGGAGCTGGGAGGCTCTTCTATCAATTTCTCGAATCTCAGTGCAGATATTTGTACAAAGACGCATTTATTTAACACATACAGAAAAACCATAGCTACACGTGCAATAATCCCAGAAAACTCCCAGAATTCACGCAGTCACAAACATGCGTTTTTCCATTCAATGATGCATCGCCTCATATCTGTCTCGCTATCATGGCTACAGCTCTGCCCTGATAGACAATATACTACAAAAAACGAAATGTGTTAAATTACGGTAGTCCTGTGTACTGGCCAACAGGAACAGTCGGTAGTTTACAAAAAGTGGTGCATCAAACCATATAATAGCAAAATTTCAGATAGCCTCGGTAAAAAGATGAAGTCTCGGAACTACAGTTGTACATTTTATAATACCAGCAGAATACCAAAATTCTTATTAAACAGTAAAAACAAAGTGACACTCTTGGCAAAGGGTGGGGTACATAAAATTACCTACAAGCACTATGGGAAAAAAGACTATTATTGGTCAGCCAGGCAGAACTGTGGCATTTAGGTTATCTGAACAAGGGAGGAGCTGGAGATCAAGAAAGAAAAAGTCAGCCTTCACCGATCATCTAATTACAGAAAACCACTCGTGTGGTATAGAGTGTGAAGTATTACATTCTATAAAGAAAAGTAAATCCTGCTGGAAATACTGGAAATCAACAAACATAGGACACAGAATGCTTAGTTTTAAATGATCAAACTCAGTTTCCTTTTTCCCATCTTTTAAACCAAGTTTTAGTTTCAAATAAAAAATTGAAACTATGTAAAGAACCTACAGGTCATCTTTCCTGTATCTTTTGTATCTTCTGTGTAAATAATAACTGTGTAAGTATCACGTCATTGTATCCGTGTTTCAGCGGAAGACGACCTATGACGCCCAAAACCGGTTCGTCACGAAATAAATGTGCTTTCACAGAACATTAGAATGCGTTTCCCTGTTAATATTATAATTTATACGTTTATGTGAAAGTAAATGTAACGTAAATTTTGATGGTGCATAGCCTAAGCCATTCTAATTTTTTTCTGAATTTTTGGATTATCCGATTTTTTATAATCAGGATAACCTAAGGGTACGTCTAGGAGCTATAAACGGGGTTCCGCTGTAATCTGTGGCTGAAAGCTCAGGCTCATGGGCATAATCACCGATATCCATAGTAATGAATGCTTTGTGTTTACAAGTTAAAAGATAGTGCCGGTATTACGATATCCGTCAGTTTGTTTTACATGTGATCGATAATATTAAGTAATATCATTGTTTTAAATAACTATTGTTATCCATTCAGGTTGGAGTGTGCCCATATTGTCTTGAATGCATAGTGTTCTGCAGAGGGTAGATGCGTTCTTCACACCTGTCTGCGCTAAATATGGCGACATGCGCTTTATCCGTAACATCAGCGGCTGACTTATGTCTGAGACAACGCTGTTTCATTAGTAATAACAGTCACTTACTGAATTGCAGGAAACTGCCCAAATTCCATGCAGATTGTTTTAGGGCACTCCATTCATTGTAATCCTCCACGATCTGGCTATTATACTGACGGAAAAAAAATCGCAGCACAAAGAAGGGGTTGTGCGACACAAACGAACGTTGGTAGGAGTGTTTCTCGCCTTAAAGAGGATGTCTATTCAAATTTCACGCCAGTCACATAACAGTGGCGTTAGTAGCGCCACTATGAGGATGCAAATCAGGTTTGCCTTAAATTCGCGCTTTAACGGTCG
This sequence comes from Schistocerca serialis cubense, assembly GCF_023864345.2. Lineage (NCBI taxonomy): Eukaryota > Metazoa > Arthropoda > Insecta > Orthoptera > Acrididae > Schistocerca > Schistocerca serialis. The sequence goes on from NC_064639.1 coordinate 384,113,732, forward strand.
TGAGTGTCAGTTGCCGGTGAGACTTAAAAGTGACTCATCACCTCACTGAGTTTGAACGATATCGTGTAATACGGCTACGAGAAGCAGTATGTTCCTTCTGCGATACTACAGAAAAGCTTGGCAGGAGTGTGGTCACTGTACATAAGTGCTGGTCGCGGTAGTCACGGAAATGTATGGTCGTAAGACGAGTGGGCTCCGGACGACCACGTGACACTTACCGAGAGAGAAGACCTTCGTGTTCGGCGTGTGGCTCTGGCGCATTGTGCTGCACCTACAGCAGCCTTCTGAGTAGCAATTGGCACGACAGGGACACAACGATCTGTTACAAATCGATTACTTCAACGACTGCTCCGAACCAGACCCCCTGTAGCATGCATTCCACTAACCACAAACTATGTCATTTGCGACTTCAGTAGTGTCGAGCGAAAGCTCATTGGAAGGCAGGCTGGAGGACTGTTGTGTATTATGGTGAAAACTGGCTCTGCCTCGGTACCAGTGATTACTGTGTGTTGGTTAGCAGAATGCCAGTTGAGGGCCTATTACCACCCTATTGCTTGCTACGCACCCTGCATCTACAACTGGAGTTGTGGTCTGGTGTGCGATTTTGTATGACAGCAGGAGCACTCTCGTTTTTATCCCATTCGCCCTGGTTGCAAATCTGTACGTTAATCTGCCACTGATGAACAGCATTCCAGGGGATGTTTTCCAACATAACGCTCCCTCACACACCGCTGTTGCTACTCAACGTCATCTACAGAATGTCGACATGTTGCCTTGGCCTGCTCGATCACCAGGTCTTTCTCCAGTCGTGCACATGTGGGACATCATCTGAGGACAACTTCAGCTTAATCCACAAACAACATTAACCCTTCCTGTATTGACCGACCACATGCAACAGACTTGGAACGCCATACCACAAACTATTCGGCACCTGTACTACGCAACACATGCACGTTTGCATGCTTGAGTTCGATGTTTTGGCGGTTACACCAGCATTTCCCATTTGCAATGTCTTATATTTCGCTTATTAACCTATGAAACATCACAGACAAATGTGTTCCCGAAATATCGTTACTATACGTAAGTTGGCTATAATTTCGCACCTTACAAGAACTCATCCACATACTTTGCTGTGATCTACAAACACAGTTAGGTATCATGTGATAGGTTGTACATCGTATATATGAATATATAAAGGAGACTGACACTGTCACGTATGTCTTGAAAATAACTGTTAACGCTTATTGCATGAAAGGTGACGGAGTGTTTCTATTATAAAAATCGCGTATTGAATGATTGCCTACACTAGTAGAGGTTGGAACGCCAGTGGAGATGAAACGGCAGACACAACTCAAGCTGCGGGTGGAAGGCCCGCACAGGTGTTGGTCCTGCTTAAACACGGGTAATAGCTTGACGGACGTCGTGACACCTGAGGTCTGGTGCACAGTAGGGTGACGGGTGGCCGCTGTTGTAGTAGTGGCCGGAAGGAGAACCGGATAATACTTCCGAACGCTGAAAATCTTGGACGCAGGTGAGAGGAACGAAGAAGCGGCACCTTGGAAACCACGCAGGCTGGGTTATTTCCAAGGATTTTTACTCAGAAGCGTACCACTGTACGAGTATATGTTTTTCCTCGCAAACTTTCCGCACTGGACGACAATAGACTAAAATATGGTTTGCTGGCGTTCGGAAGAATCTGTAGAGAGGGAAAATATTCCGTAGTTTCGGGAATATGATTCGTTTTCGGAATTACGATGGTGGGGAGCCGAGCCTTGACAGGAAGCCAGCGGTGGAGAGACGAGGTCTTGCGTTGTGAGCGCCCGTGTGTGACGGTCGCTCGGTATCAGCTTTGTCGGTACAAACGGACTTACTGTCTTTGCTCTTAGGAGAGTTTATTGTTAGAACAGTTAGGCACTGTACTGTTGCGAACCTATACGATTCTGGGCTTCACCTCCGGGTTGGAAGTCGTCGATGAGTACGCAGCGTTCAGTAATTGAGAGCTCTTCCTCTGCCTATACTTACGTTGAGACGTTATCTGAACTCCGTCCTTGTGGCTGGGAATTCGCGTTTCTCGTCTGTAGAGCACAGAGAGGAGAAGACAGTACTACAGTATATTAGTCAGAGGACCGCCTTCTGTTGTCGCAGTGTTTGAAAGAGTTTATTTGTGGCTGCAATTCTTCCATCGTCGAAGACGAGTACGAGAACCATCACTTCGATCCACCGGACGCAGTACATACGGTGATATCGCAAATTGCTTCGGCTTATTAGGGCTACAAAGCTGTGATCACGTTAGTTTATTTCTACTGAGGCTCCACACCACCGTAGATCGTTTTTGAAAGTAGTGTCTTCTAGCGTTTGGTACGTAGTTGATGTCAGTCATTTCGCGTTACTGATATTAGTCTGCGCACTCTTAATAAGGGGCGGAGTTGGGCAATTTATTAGTAAACGTTGTAATATAAAGGGTTTGTTTTTTAATCTACAGTAAATATATAAGCAGGAACAACGTGGGCGAGTTGGGCAATTGATCAGTAATTTACTTAGGAAATGTAAACTTTGTAATATAAAGGTTTTTTTGTAAAATCTACAATAAACATATAAGCAGGAACAACGTTTATCGTTTAGTAGGATTAGTGCCTTCATCATTCATTTACGTTTAGATTGTAATTTATGGAATTAAGAGATCCTAAGATCTGCTTCAGGGGGTAGTCAGAAAGGGCCAAGTCTTCATTTGAACGTTTATTATTTTCCGTTGAGCACATTCATTTTACACCCGCCTGGAGTAGCATCTTGGATCTATATTAATTATTTTTTAGTCTTGCGATTTTTTTTCGTCACTGTATTTTCATGTCACATACACATAAATAATATTGAGTGTAAAATCAAATATATTTACAACTACACAACGGAACGCTTATTACACTGAGAAGTGTAGCACGTTAACATATTGTGACAACTTGACAGATTAACGTACGGTTGAATAACGAACTATGTGACTAACATTGAAAGAGATGCGGTTGGTGACATCTTGTAAGACAACTTCATTTTACCTCTTAATGCGGCGGAAATGATCCACAGTACATCTTACAAATCCCGTTTCAGTAATTACAACAGAAAAAATAATGAATTACTGTGCTGGTAAGCCCCTACGTTATTTGATTTTCAAACAGCTGAGCAGAACTGAACGTACTCAGACATTTCGCATTTCGCTCTTTACCTATTCTGATCAACACTAAAATGACACACAATATTTTTAGCGCAACGCAATCTGACTTTCAGTAATCCCTACAAAAGAATGGCCCTGACTAACATTAAGCTATACGTTTCACAAATCACTTACCTCACAAAAATCTTCGTTACTCAAGCTACTGCAATACAGCGAGCGCCACTATTGCCAGCTAAATAAAAGATTCAAACTACTGAAGGCACTAACTACTGATAGGCATAGTTAGCAAATGAAAGATTTTGACAGAGAAAAAACAATGTATTTACCTTAATATTGTTCAAACGTCATATTATATATATCAGTTCATGACATCCAGTCTTACAAATTTACTGTCTCTGTCCAGATCATCCGCTCTCAAAACTCCGCAATCTCACTCCCCACATCCACCACTGCTGGCGGCTCACCTCCAACTGCGCAATGCTACGCGCTGTTAACAGCCAACTGCCCAACACGACAATAGCGATTATTGCAACAATGCCGATCAGCCTCAGACTGCACACAGCACAGTGAGTGATTTTCATATATAGCGCTACGTGGCGTTACCAATAAAAAAACCTAAACAGCCTACTTACAAGTTGTAACTTACAGAACGTTTCGAGAACATAACAGGCTGCGCTGAATTAAAATGTGGTCCTGATGTGCATCTACATTCTTAGTCAATGAAAAGTAGATTACGGGGTCAGGCTTCAGTATAAAAATATTCGTGCTAAGGCCAGCCCCTCGACAAAGCACCGGCGTATACGTTGGATGGAAGTAGTTCACCATATTTTGCTGCGATCTGCAAAATTTAATTATCCAAGAATGAACATCTACATCTACATTTATACTCCGCAAGCCACCCAACAGTCTGTGGCGGAGGGCACTTTACGTGCCACTGTCATTACCTCCCTTTTCTGTTCCAGTCGCGTATGGTTCGCGGGAAGAACGACTGTCTGAAATCCTCCGTGCGCGCTCTAATCTCTCTAATTTTACATTCGTGATCTCCTCGGGAGGTATAAGTAGGGGGAAGTATTGTATTCGATATCTCATCCAGAAACGCACCCTCTCGAAACCTGGCGAGCAAGCTACACCGCGAAACAGAGCGCCTCTCTTGCAGAGTCTGCCACTTGAGTTTGCTAAACATCTCCGTAACGCTATCACGGTTACCAAACAACCCTGTGACGAAACGCGCCGCTCTTCTTTGGATCTTCTCTATCACCTCCGTCAACCCGATATGGTACGGATCCCACACTGATGAGCAATACTCAAGTATAGGTCGAACGAGTGTTTTGTAAGAAACCTCCTTTGTTGATGGACTACATTTTCTAAGGACTCTCCCAATGAATCTCAACCTGGTACCCGCCTTACCAACAATTAATTTTATATGATCGTTCCACTTCAAATCGTTCCGCACGCATACTCCCAGATATTTTACAGAAGTAACTGCTACCAGTGTTTGTTCCGCTATCATATAATCATACAATAAAGGATCCTTCTTTCTATGTATTCGCAATACATTACATTTGTCTATGTTAAGGGTCAGTTGCCACTCCCTGCACCAAGTGCCTATCCGCTGCAGATCTTCCTGCGTTTCGCTACAATTTTCTAATGCTGCAACTTCTCTATATACTACAGCATCATCCGCGAAAAGCCGCATGGAACTTCCGACACTATCTACTAGGTCATTTATATATATTGTGAAAAGCAATGGTCCCATAACACTCCCCTGTGGCACGCCAGAGGTTACTTTAACGTCTGTAGACGTCTCTCCATTGATAACAACATGCTGTGTTCTGTTTGCTAAAAACTCTTTAATCCAGCCACACAGCTGGTCTGATATTCCGTAAGCTCTTACTTTGTCTATCAGGCGACAGTGCGGAACTGTATCGAACGCCTCCCGGAAGTCAAGGAAAATAGCATCTACCTGGGAGCCTGTATCTAATATTTTCTGGGTCTCATGAACAAATAAAGCGAGTTGTGTCTCACACGATCGCTGTTTCCGGAATCCATGTTGATTCCTACAGAGTAGATTCTGGGTTTCCAAAAACGACATGATACTCGAGCAAAAAACATGTTCTAAAATTCTACAACAGATCGACGTCAGAGATATAGGTGTATAGTTTTGCGCATCTGCTCGAAGACCCTTCTTGAAGACTGGGACTACCTGTGCCCTTTTCCAATCATTTGGGACCTTGCGTTCCTCTAGAGACTTGCGGGACACGGCTGTTAGAAGGGGGGGCAAGTTCTTTCGCGTACTCTGTGTAGAATCGAATTGGTATCCCGTCCGGTCTAGTGGACTTTCCTCTGTTGAGTGATTCCCGTTGCTTTTCTATTCCTTGGACACTTATTTCGATGTCAGCCATTTTTTCGTTTGTGCGAGGATTTAGAGAAGGAACTGCAGTGCGGTCTTCCTCTGTGAAACAGCTTTGGAAAATAGGTGTTTAGTATTTCAGCTTTGCGCGTGTCATCCTCTGTTTCAATGCCATCATCATACCGGAGTGTCTGGATATGCTGTTTCGAGCCACTTACTGATTTAACGTAAGACCAGAACTTCCTAGGATTTTCTGTCAAGTCGGTACATAGAATTTTACTTTCGAATTCACTGAACGCTTCACGCATGGCCCTCCTTACGCTAACTTTGACATCGTTTAGCTTCTGTTTGTCTGAGAGGTTTTGGCTGCGTTTAAACTTGGAGTGAAGCTCTCTTTGCTTTCGCAGTAGTTTCCTAACTTTGTTGTTGAACCACGGTGGGTTTTTCCCGTCCCTCACAGTTTTACTCGGCACGTAGCTGTCTAAAACGCATTTTACGATTGCCTTGAACTTTTTCCATAAACACTCAACATTGTGAGTGTCGGAACAGAAATTTTCGTTTTGATCTGTTAGGTAGTCTGAAATCTGCCTTCTATTACTCTTGCTAAACAGATAAACCTTCCTCCCTTTTTTTATATTCATATTAACTTCCATATTCAGGGATGCTGCAACGGCCTTATGATCGCTGATTCCCTGTTCTGCACTTACAGAGTCGAAAAGTTCGGGTCTGTTTGTTATCAGTAGGTCCAAGATGTTATCTCCACGAGTCTGTTCTCTGTTTAATTGCTTGAGGTAATTTTCGGATAGTGCACTCAGTATAATGTCACTCGATGCTCTGTCCCTACCACCCGTCCTAAACATCTGAGTGTCCCAGTCTATATCTGGTAAATTGAAATCTCCACCTAAGACTATAACATGCTGAGAAAATTTATGTGAAATGTATTCCAAATTTTCTCTCAGTTGCTCTGCCACTAATATTGCTGAATCGGGAGGTCGGTAAAAGGAGCCAATTATTAACCTAGCTCGGTTGTTGAGTGTAACCTCCACCCATAATAATTCAGAGAACATGCGGCTAAACGAGTTGCAAGATATGAATAATGGGCTTGTAAATACGGATAGAAATTCTCCTACACTCGCAGACCTGTATGGACCGAATGCCTCCCGCTAATAATGGTTTCTGGATACCGCGTTAGCGGCATACGAAGTTGAACTCCTGACAACGTAGCACTTCATATACCGGGCACATGGCCGCTTTGTAGCTCCTTGTCTCTGTTCATAAACACGTACTTACTCTTTCACCGCCAATATGACGTCTACAAATTTCGAGCGTATCGTAATTTTTTTTTTCTAATGTAAGGTATTTCAGGCTGCTAGGATTTGCACACGAGACTATGCAGATGAAGTACTGATCGGGAACCCATCTCCGGAGATGCACCGTTTGGATGTAAAATTATTTTCAACATCGGATCACTTTCAGTCTCCCGCTTTACGGTACGCACTTAGCGGACACAAAAAGAGTTCTGTAATGTGTGCTCTACATGAGTTACTCCACTAGGTGTACATCAGACGCATGCTTTCGTACACACTGTCTAAAAATGCCGATGCACGTTCGCGGAGCACTACAGTCAACCCTCCTAGTTGCGAACTTCCCATTTGATCGGACGAAAACAGTATGTGATGGCCCGAGACTATCCGGAAAATGTTCTCGGGACATGCATATTGCAGCTCTATCACTATATACCGTACCTTGAAACGGTATATTTGAAAACGATCCGATCTTCAAACTTATTTTATAGCCAGACTGTACACATCCGGACAAGGGTTCCTTGTTAAAACTTTATCTACTAAATTCCCTCTACAACCCCGAGAGGCCAGTGTAGGAACTGTGGAACACCTTGTATAGTGAACACGTTGAGTGGCATTTTGGTATCTAGATCATTTTTAAAACGTTTTGTAAACAGGGCGTATAAGAGTGTAAACGTTTTTATGAGAATTGCTACTTCTTTTTTTTTTTCTTTTCGACATTTGTCTATGTTCTTCGTTTAATAGCGGTTACCAGTCGGTTCAGAGATTTTTTCTGTCATTTGTCAGTTCTGTCACATCTGGCAATGATTTACTAACCTGAAACTTGTCCACGTGAAACTGTATCTCATCCAGTAACCACTGATTAGCTGTTTTGTAAGGTGGGAAGAAAAATCATTGCATACTACCTCCAACAGGGCCATGCCTAATAAACCATTGCGGCGCTCAGACCTACATTCGTGTTACGGACAGCTTTACGTATTTTACGCGCAGTATCAGTACTTACGTCAAAATCATGTATTACGAACTTGCAAAATCTAAGGAAGTAAATACGAAAATTACTTTTGACTGCACTTGAGAAATAATGAGCCGTATCTATACAGCCACCTAACTAGTCCTGTGTGAATACCAATCTTTTCCGGTAACGACAAGTTGAAAAGAAAAAAATTTACGAAGCTTTACTGAGCACTCAGTGTGCCTGATTACCTTACGGAAGACACTGTTTCTAAGTCCACTACTGCCATATTCTGTCGTGACAAGAAAACTGGGACGTCATTCATTTGTCCTTGTGAGGACACCTGAGGAGATACGGAGAGGATAATTAAGTTTCTGGTTTCGAAGGCCGACAACAACAGACTGGAGTGCACTGTTCTGTCCAGTGGTACACGCCGGCCAACGACGCCTTCGGCAGAAAATGAACCAGCTGTCGGTCGGAAATGCCTGGGGTATCCTCCTGGGACATTGGTGATGTAGTTTATTAGACATGGGACGAAAAGTATAATTATGAGTAGCAAACTTAATCAACTACAGGACTACTACGGTATTGTACGATTTCAATTCATTTCTAGTGCTTTGAAGGTGTGCATGACCCGATATATTCCATGAGGCATACTAGTTCGTTCTTCCCGGCGTTAAGTTGTGGAATCATTCTGACATTCTCTTGCACTCTTCTTAAACCAAGGGTTAAGCAAAGTAGCCGGTTCTGTGTCCACTTTTCCCTTCGTATTCTCGGGTTTCTCAACGACGTTCGTGTAAGAATAACAGTCTGTGCTCAAGGTATATATTAAATTGTGCCTGTTCTCTGTTTATGTCTCTGTTCCTCATTGTATCTTCCCTGTAACATCTGTAATAGCTCGAAGAAATATTATTGCAAAACAGGTGAGCGTAAGAAGGTAAGAAAGGGGTGTTGGGGACAATGGAAGCCCTTAAAAAACTATAGTGGCGGGCTATGGATCTATGGATACAGAGCTGTCTGTTTCAACCCCATGTCAGTCTTGGGAGTTTTATCCGTCATTGTTTGACAAAACAATGAAAAAACCAAAAGAAAGGAAGGTAAAAACTTAGTAAAAACTGGCTGACTAATCTCGAGCTGTGTGCCCCAATCAGACATTCAAGCAGTGATTTTTGTGTGCGGTATTGACTTTTAATAGCGTATCTGTGATATTATGCCATACAGGATTGTCTCTCAACCAAGAATGAGTGGTAAGAAACGGTACTCATACAGAAACGATACGAAAATATCCTATGCAACACGGCGTCCAATGTCTTCAAAGCGTCCAAATAATAGATACCAGGCTAAGAGTAGTTCGGAAGGAGTCAGAGCCTCCTCTACGAAATGGAAAGACAATGACCAGAATCTTGATGTGAAATTCCAGTTTACTCTGTTATTTATCAACATGTGACACGTAAAACGCGCAATGCCACATCACTTAGCAAGAACGAAGCCGTCGAGTAGTCTTCATAATAAATACAGCTTTTCCAAACTGCCCAGAAAATTTATACGAAACGCATATGAAATCATTCTAGCTATGTGCCTGCTTGGAGTACGGCTAAAAGAAATTGTAAAACTTTGTACCTACATGGAACTGCCGCGACCGATATCTCAATTGTTCTGTGCTAAACTAGTGGATACCATCTCGATCGCAGACCAGACCTGGGATAGCAGATTAATGATAAGATTTTCCTACATGTAGCATTTTCCATTTTGTCACACATTTTAAAACTTCAAACGCGTTTTTCGGGGAATATGATTTTTCGAAGCGGCTTGCAGCATAACTTCAAAACTGTTAAAGCTTTTTATTTGGAAATTTTATTACGTCTTTGAAATAACATACCAAAATGAAGATTCGCCAATTACACAAAAATCAATATTTCTACAATGAAGCGCTAAACAAACTAGTATAGGCATGCGTCTTCAAATAAAGAGGTATGTAAACAGGCAGAATACGTGTCTGGTGCAGTTGTTAGATCTGTTACTGCTGTTGGCGTGTTATCAAGATTTAAGTGAGTTTGAAAATGGTGTTGTAGTCAGCGCACGAGCGATGGGACAAAGTATCTCGGAGACTGCAGTGAATTCGCGATTTTCCCGTACGACCATTTCACGAGTGTGCCGTGAATATCAGGAATCCGGTAAAATATCAAATCTCGGATATCGTTGTGGCCGGAAGAAGATCCTGCAAGAACAGGATCAACGACAACCGAAGAGAATCGTTCAGCGTGACAGAAGTGCAATCCTTCCGAAAATTGCTGCAGATTTCAATGCTGGGCCGTCAAGTGTCAGCGTGCGAGCCATTCAACGAAACATCACCGATGTGGGTTTTCGGAACCGAAGGCCCAATCGTGTACCCTTGATGACTGTACGATACAAAGCTTTACGCCTCGCGTGGGCCCGACATTGGACTGTTGACGACTCGAAACATGCTGCCTGGTCGGACTAGTCTCGTTTCAAATTGTGTCGAGCGGATGGGCGTGTGCGGGTGTGGAGACAAGCTAATGAGTCCACGGACCTGCATGTCAGCAGGGGACTTTTCAAGCTGGTGGGGACTTTGTAATAGTGTGCAGTTGGAGTAATCGTGGACCCCTGATATGTCTAGATACTCTACAACCCTGACGGGTGACACGTACTTAAGCATCCTGTCTGATCTCCTGCATCCAGTCATATCCATTGAGCATTCCGACGGACTTGGACAATTCCAGCAGGTCAATGCGGCACCCCACAGTCCAGAATTGCTACAGAGCGGCTCCACGAACACTCTTCTGAGTTTAAACACTTCATCTGGCCACCAATCTCCCTAGACATGAAAATATTGAGCATATCTGGGATATCTTGCAAGGTGCTGTACAGAAGAGATCTCAACCCCATCGTAGTCTTTCGAATTTATGGACAGCCCTACAGGATTCATGGTGTCAGTTACCTCCAGCACTATTTGAGACATCAGTCGAGCCCATGCCACATCGTGTTGCGGTACTTCTGCGTGGCAGGTGTATCAGTCTCTTTGTTTCTTCAGTTTATAGTTCCTTGCATGGTTCACTAGCTACACTCACGTAGATTACAAACATGTTTTTTCTTTTTTCCAGATTCAAATTGACATCAGTTACAGTGCCACAGATTGCCTCAAATTCAACATGCATCGGAATAATTTCTGCAGTGTTGCCATTTTGTGTTATTTTTCAAGAAATTTTTTTTAGAATGTACGTAAATATGCTTTCAATAGCAACCCGAAGTATTAGTTCTCTGTCACCTTTCCTTCCTCCCAAATTAAAACTGTCACGAAAATCCTTTTTTTATGCCATTACAGTGATGTTATCCTTGAATAAGACACATATTGTCCTGTAACAAATGCCGCCCTTCTGAGAACGCTGGATGTTGAGAAGCAGTGTTTGGCTGTGGGAGGGCTGGCGCAGTGGATGTAGACGTAGCAGTGACAGGCGCGCACTTGACCGGGACCAGCTCGCCAGGCGGCTGCGCGTGGGTGGGGGCTCAGCCTCGCGGTGGTCCCTCCCGCGCCGCGCATTAAGCCTCTCGACGTTAATGTTGATTTAACGACCGCCTATCTGGGGACACGCCCGGCCCCGCACCCTCCGTGCCCAGCGCTTCTGTTCCCGCCGCCGATAAACTTGACTTAAGAGAGCCGCGGAGCTCTCGGTAACACACAATTATCTAGTTATTCGGTGCTCCACCACAGGAAGGCAGGCAGGCACCGGGGCCTATCTGCTTTCCTCGTTCCCTGCTCAACTTCTAGCACTTCTCAACACGAGGATTATTACTACGCTATCTGCAATCGTTCACTTGAAAAGCTGAAGTATCAGATTAACTTACCTCTTCACTTAATGTTAACTCCTTGTGCGCATATCATCTTCCATTAATCTGACCTCCAAACCGTGGTATAATAACGATGACTCTCCTAACGGAAACCGAAAGTAAAAACCGTTGGGGGAGAGCAGTGGTTGGCACACACGACTGTCATTAGAAGGAAGATGTTTCAAATACACGTTCGGTCTTAAAGATTTAGGTTTTCCGTGATTCCCCTAAATCGCTCCTGGAAAATGCCGGAAGGGTTCCTTGGAAAGGGAATGACCGAATTTCATCCCCATTCCCTTCCGCATCTAATGACCTCGATGTCGAAAGAACGTTAAAACCTGATCTTCCTTTCATTTCCTTTCCGATAGTGATTAGTTCGAATATTGATGACAGTTAAAATTTTTATCGCTAGTCTTAAGTCGATACAAGAAATGGAAGGAATGTAGACACTAGTTCCTGATGACAGGACTGTGCTCCAGTCAGGATGGATTTACGCATGAGCTAAGTAAGCCGGAGCCTAGGGCATCAAGAGGGAAGACGGCGTCGCGAGACATTTTTTAAAATTTATTAATCCCGGATTCTTTACAGACGAATGGAAAAACTGATAGAAGCCGACCTCAGGGAAGATCAATTTTCACTCCGTCTTCAGGCCACAGGTAGCCCATCGGGACCATCCGACCGCCGTGTCATCCTCAAGTTGAGGATGCGGATAGGAGGGGCGTGTGGTCAGCACACCGCTCTCCCGGTCGTTAGGATGGTTTTCTTTGACCGGAGCCGCTACTATTCGGTCAAGTAGCTCCTCAATTGGCATCACGAGGCTGAGTCCACCCCGAAAAACGGCAACAGCGCATGGCGGCTGGATGGTCACCCATCCAAGTGCTGGCCACGCCCGACAGTGCTTAACTTCGGTGATCTCAAAGGAACCGGTGTATCCACTGTCGCAAGGCCGTTGCCCCGAAGACCAATTTGGATTCCGTAGAAATATGGGGACACGTGAGGCAATACTGAACCTACGACTTATCTTAGAAGAAAGTTTAGGGAAAGGCAAACCTACGTTTCTAGCATTTGTAGACTTAGAGAAAGCTTTTGATACTGTTGAGTGGAATACTCTCTTTCAAATTCTAAAGGTGGCAGGGGTAAAATACAGGGAGCGAAAGGCTATTTACAATTTGTACAGAAATCAGATGGCAGTCACACGAGTCGAGGGGTATGAAAGGGAAGCAGCGGTTGGGAAGGGAGTGAGACAGGGTTGTAGCCTGTCCCCAATGTTATTCAATCTGTATATTGAGCAAGCAATAAAGGAAACAAAAGAAAAGTTCGGAGTAGGTATTAAAATCCATGGAGAAGAAACAAAAACTTTGAGGTTCGCCGATGACATTGTAATTCTGTCAGAGATAGCAAAGGACTTGAAAGAGCAGTTGAACGGAATGGACAGTGTCTTGAAAGGAGGGTATAAGATGAACATCAACAAAAGCAAAACGAGGATAATGGAATGTAGTCGAATTAAGTCGGGTGATGCTGAGGGAATTAGATTAGGAAATGAGACACTTAAAGTAGTAAAGGAGTTTTGCTATTTGGGGAGAAAAATAACTGATGTTGGTCGAAGTAGAGAGGATATAAAATGTAGACTGGCAATGCCAAGGAAAACGTTTCTGAAGAAGAAAAATATGTTAACATCGAGTATAGATTTAAACGTCAGGAAGTCGTTTCTGAAAGTATTTGTAAGGAGTGTAGCCGTGTATGGAAGTGAAACGTGGACGATAAGTAGTTTAGACAAGAAGAGAATAGAAGCTTTCGATATGTGGTGCTACAGAAGAATGCTCTAGATTAGATGGGTAGATCACATAACTAATGAGGAGGTATTGAATAGAATTGGGGAGAAGAGGAGCTTGTGGCACAACTTGACTAGATGAAGGGATCGGTTGGTAGTACATATTCTGAGACATCGAGGGATCATCAATTTAGTATTGGAGGGCAGCGTGGAGGGTAAAAATCGTAGAGGGAGACCAAGAGATGAATACATTAAACAGATACAGAAGGATGTAGGCTGCAGTAGGTACTGGGAGATGAAGAAGCTTGCACAGGATAGAGTAGCATGAAGAGCTGCATCAAACCAGTCTCAGGACTGAAGACCACAACAACAACAATCGTCTTTGGACATCACCCATGCAGTAATCATTCATTCAGATCAGAATAATTTTTTAACATTTAAATGTGTAACAGTCTGAAAATAACTCTTATACGTTACACATATTTAACTTGAAATTAAGTTGGTAAGCTAAGAAAATTAAAATACATTCATTAATCTGGAATTAGGGATGATAGAACTGATCATACACATTCATTTTCTGTACTATAATTTTAAAAAGTTTCAAAATCGGTTTTTCAATAATATTCTTATTTGTCTTCCTGCTCTAAAATCGTGTAGGAGTTGATACATTTTAATGTCTTCTGTCGCTAGAAGAGTTTGCTTGTTTGTCGGTAAATAGCTGCCAGTGGATGTTAGACGCCTTTTAACTTTCGTGGTTTCTTGATAATGTCTTGTCATAGCCGAAGCAAAAGCAGTTAATATCTTTCTCACTACCGTGTTCACATGAAGAAAATGTGATCGTGTTCAAGAAACTGACATGTTCCCTGAATCTTTCGTGATTGAATCGATGTCGTGGCATTGTCACTACAGTTTTTTTTTGCAATATCTGGTATTTTGATACCAAGGACGTGATAGGAGATTAGGATCACTGTGGCACAGTGTCTCCATTTAATTTCATAAGATTGTAGAAGGTTTTTCTTCCTCGGGGCCTGATTCTAGTCCTTATGGTCTGTAGGAGTCCGTGGCACTCTATCATATTTCACCGAAACAGTGTACACAGCTTCCTCGGTGAGCAGTCTGTCTACCTCTTCGTTTCCCCTTATTCCTCTGTGTGCCTTCACCCAAGGCATGATGGTAGTCTTATTTTTGCAGGAGAGGACCTCAACTGCTTCATAATATAGTGTATTCGATAATTAATTTTTGGTGTTGTTAACTGCATATCATTTTAAGAGCATTACTGTCGTTACCGTAGCCGGCCGGGGTGGCCGAGCGGTTCTAGGCGAATAGAGCCTTTACCCATTCGTAAAGGTCGCCACCTTGGATTGGCACCTTGAATATTTGAATTTCACTCCACCATGACGAAGCATCAGTTTGGACTTCCTGCCAATTTATGCTCGGATGACAGCCCCACTTCCTCAGTGATGTCATGGGAGCTGGTGACAAACCCACTACAACAATTGGGCTATTTTTCAATTTCCCGCTATTTTATGAATTTTCCGCCAAGTTTTGAATTTCTAGCATTTTGTGCGTAGGGCATTGGTAACAGTGCAGAATATTCCAGGACTGATACAGAAAAACTGCTAGTCTACAGACACATTGGTGTCGATCTGAACACCACAGAGAGAAGCTAGGCTGTAACTCATAAGCCTGCAGGCTTTTGGGACCGTTATGGTGTTTAGTTTTCAGCCATACGGGGCCAACAGTGTCACCCTCAAAAGATGCCTGCGCAAGGGTCAACATGTCGAGCATTGGAGAAGTCTGAAGAGGAATATGATGTAGCCTAACGACTAGAAATATTTTATCATCAAAAACTAGGCTCATTGCCGGACACCCCTCCACGTCGAAGCTGACTCTGACTCTACGCCACAGAGTCTGTTGCCTGTGTTGTGGTGTCAGTGATAAACGATACATGGCAACATGAGGTCTAAACTCAGTCCCAATGATCTATTTCCGACGGTTCGTGGTGGTACTCTTCCTGCAACCCATTACTGGATTCTCAACCGTTGTCGTCTTTCTATTCGTCATAGCCAGTAGAACAATTCTACGGTCTTCTCGCGGCGTAGTCCTGGAGCTCTGCGTCATCACGCAACAGCTAACCGTCTGTGCGATATGCCGGTATGCTGCTCCCATGTCCTACATGTCATTTGTTGTACAGTTCTCAAAGGCCGAAGTATGGTGATCAGCTGCCCGTGCACCTCACCTGGACCTGCTGTGTCGAGATCTCCATCCGAAAAGTTCCATCTTAATGCAACCAGTACCCATCATACACTCTCACCACCGTTGTTCAGCAGAACTTTTTTTTTTCATTACTGTAAACAAGCTACAATAAGGATGAAAGTTTAATCAGCGTAGCTCAAAGGCATGGAAATACTTCAGTATTAGTCTGGCTGCATGCTGCCCAAGTTAGGTGTTCGTGGTGTAACACTGTCCGTTTCTATCAGTGCACATAAAACGGTTTTAAAATAATACTTTTGTGCTAATTCGTTCTTGATGTTACCGTTCCAAGTGGAGCAGAGTATCTGGAACTGAAGCTGCACAGGGCAGCGTGGACGCAGACCACTGTGGCAGGGCAAGTGAGGCCTGATCGCCGCTAAGTGCCCTGCGTCGCATCCGGAGGCCGGTGTCGCTCGGATACGGGCGCGCCCCTGGCTGATGGGATGGCAGTACGGTACTAAAGCGCCGCGCCGCGCCGGCCCGGCCGTAAATCTCCCCCACAATGACGTCACCGATGCCGACCGCCTTCGGCGCCCGCGCTCGCACTTTACGATATCAGCCGCGACATTGATTAGCGCCGCCTACCTGCCGCAGCCACAGCCACACTCTACCTAATACGAAGGGGCGGCCGCTCGCGAATTTCCTGAAAAGAGCACTCGCCCTATGAAAGCATCCGTCTTTTCCACTATTACCACTTTCTGTTGATCCGGAACTGCTGTCCTCCACTTGCCGAGGAGTGCCGCAGGGGCGGGAAGCTATAAAAGTATAACATTTGCACTCCCTACCGAAATAAGTAAGCTATCATCGACTATTAAAGTCGTACTCGAAAAGCAGTAAATGTGATTGCGTTTTTCTTGTGGTTTGTGATGATATGCGCAACTTGTTGTCAAAGAGACACAATTAAGTAAAATGTCCCTACCAGTAAATTTAATTTAAAAAATAGTAGTCATAAAATAGAAGAACACCATGACTCTCATAAAAAATCTAAAAAAAAATAGAAAATAAATCAAGAGTAATGCAAAAATGTATAAGCGAACCCGAAAGAAAGAAGACAGCGCACAACAAACTGAGTGAAGTGTGATACATACTTGGGTATGCAAATAACGAACATCTGAAAAAAAATGTCCAAATTACGTGAGAGTAAAGCCCTCCAAATTTTCCATATAAGAAACATTACACAGTGGTTTTCTCATTTAGAAATCGCATTTGTTGATGGTTGGTTTAATGGGTACCATTAACTGAAGACCCTTTCACCTGTTCCACTCGTGAATGGCGCGTGGGAAGATTGACTGTCGCTAAGCCTCTCCGTGTCAGCTCTAATTTCCAGCTCTAATTTCTTGAATTTTCTAGACGTGCTCATTTCGCGAAGTATATGTGGAAGGAAGTAATACGTCCGACTCTCCCTCAACAATACACTCCCTATATTTCAATACTAGAACCCTCCGTGCGCAAAACGCCTCTCTTCCATAGTTTTTCACTGGGTATATATAATGCTCTCACGCCCGCTAAACGATCTTTTGACGAAATGTGCTGCTCTTCGTTGGATCTTCTCTATCTGTTCTATCAGTCCCACCTCGTAAGATTCCCAGATTGTTAAACAGCACTCAGAAATCGGTTGAACAGGCACCTTTTACGCCACTTCTTAAGGGGATCAGTTACATTTCGTTAGGATTCTTCCTATGAATCTTAGCGTGCCATATGTTTTACCTACTTCTTATTTTATGAGGTATTTCACTTAAAATGGTTCAAACGGCTCTGAGCACTATGGGACTTAACTTCTGAGGTCATCAGTCCCCTAGAACTTAGAACTACTTAAACCTATCTAACTTAAGGACATCACACACAGCCATGCCCGAGGCAGGATTCGAGCCTGCGACCATAACGGTCGCGCGGTTCCAGACTGTAGCGCTTAGAACCGCTCGGCCACCCTGGCCGGCATTTCACTTAAAGTCGCTCAGGATGGTTACTACTGAATATTTTATGGTAGATTCTGTTTCACCAACTTGTCATAATTAGTGTAGTTGTACAGCAGTTTATCTGTTTTCCTTTGTATGCGCAATATGTTACATTTATTTCCGTTCAGGGTCAACTGCCAGAACCTCTGCCATTACCGAGCGAGGTGGCGCAGTGGTTCGACACTGGACTCGCATTCGGGAGGACGACGGTTCAATCCCGCGTCCGGCCATCCTGATTTAGGTTTTCCGTGATTTCCCTAAGTCGCTCCAGGCAAATGCCGGGATGGTTCCTTTCAAAGGGCACGTCCGAATTCCGTACCTGTCCTTCCCTAATCCGATGAGACCGATGACCTCGCTGTCTGGTCTTCCCCAAAAACAACCAACCAACCAACCTCTGCCATTCATCAGTCCTCTGTAGATTATTCAGTAAATTGATGCTATCTTCCGGCGTTGCCACTTTCCTACAGTCCGCAGCTCGTGGTCGTGCGGTAGCGTTCTCGCTTCCCGTGCCCGGGTTCCCGGGTTCGATTCCCGGCGGGGTTAGGGATTTTCTCTGCCTAGTGATGACTGGGTGTTGTGTGCTGTCCTTAGGTTAGTAAGGTTTAAGTAGTTCTAAGTTCTAGGGGACTGATGACCGTAGATGTTAAGTCCCATAGTGCTCAGAGCCATTTGAACCATTTTTGAACTTTC
Source organism: Schistocerca serialis cubense (assembly GCF_023864345.2). NCBI lineage: Eukaryota > Metazoa > Arthropoda > Insecta > Orthoptera > Acrididae > Schistocerca > Schistocerca serialis. Next base: position 384,132,016 of record NC_064639.1, read on the forward strand.
CTACAGTCAACAGCGTCATCTGCGAGAAGCGTTAACGAGCTTCTGACGCTTTCTAGTGTATCATTTACATACATTGTAAACAGTAACGGTCTTATTACACCTCTTTGGGCCCTCCGGATATTACCTTTACATGTGTAGATTTTGTTCCGTTAGGGGTTATATGTTGAGTTCTGTCTGCAAGGAAGTCTTGAATACAGTACAATCATTTTAATATGAAACAGATGAGTTTAGAAGGACCATATTCGACGTCCTGCAGGATCTCAACGGCCCGACGCGACTAGTGCCTGAGAGAATTCTACCAGGCGTTAGGGAACTTGCGAAAATGAGTCACCTAATTCCTTCGATCCAGTTGTTGTCGGGACACGGAAGCAGATTTTCGGCAAGAGGTGGGGTGAGGTGGGGGGGGGGGGGGGGGGGGGGGGAAGCTGGATGGGCAAGAGGAGAAACTTGTGCCTCCCCCCTCTTTCCATCGAGAATTCTCATACACTAGTGGAAGTGAATGTACGGCCATCAATTCTCTGTAATATAATAAGTTTTTTTCCCGTGACATGAGACGTCTCGAAGCTTAAAAACCTTATTTATGTCAAAAACGATCATTTTAGAATCTGTCGCTAAACCCTCTGGATGACTTTCAACAGACACCTATGGACGCGGGTCTTATCCTAATTATCTCCATTGATTTTATGTAAGACGCAAACAAAGATGCGATTGTGCAGAAATGGCGAGATCTGAACATTTGACGATAGAGTGCCTCGGTTAAAGGTCGTCAGGTGAAGCAGAGGCAGACAGTTTAAGAGGTCGTAGTTTGTATGACAAAGAAGTATCTCCTGTTCTGAACTGACATTACCCCAGCACAGTATCTTGATCTTAAAGAGGATGAGCACATGGAACTTGGTAAATTATAACAGCATTGCTTCACTATAGGCCCAGCGACAGAGGGGGTGGTACAGATGACTGACTTCAGCATTTGGCACGGAGCGCATGACGTTACACAATGTGCGAGGAATATCGGCTCCTGTGTTCCTGACGAGTGCCAGTGGTTCCAGCTTGATGCAAAACTCCAGCAGAGGAATGGTAGACGGCACCTCTCGTCAATAATGTCTGCAGTGCCGGACACAAGAATGGATTCCAGTCGCATCCAACAGATGACATCCCACGCGTCAGGAGCCAGAATACCAGTGAGCACATTAGCCAGAATGAAGGAGACAATGGTTTTCAAGTCCGACGTCAAATGCTTGGGATGCTGCAGTAGTCCGGATACAGAGACACGAAATCGATCGGTGGATTGCTCTTCAATAAGTGCCGATGAAACAATAACAGCATTATGAACATTATGAGCAATATTACTAACTTCCTTATGTTTTTCTTACCATTACTGCTTTTCATTTTTCATTATTGTTAACGCTTGTTTGTAGTTAGACAGTAGCTTGTTAGCCGCGCGGGGTAGCCCCGCGGTCTCAGGCACCTTGACACAATTCGCGCGGCTCCCCTCGTCGGAGGTTCAAGTCCTCCCTCGGGCATGAGTGTGTGTGTGTGGTCCTTAGCTTAAGTTAACTTAAGTTAGATTAAGTAGTGTGTAAGCCTAGGGACCGATGACCTCAGCAGTTTGGTCCCATAAGAACTTACCACAAATTTCCAATTTCCAGTAACATGTTATTTGCAGTATCATAACTTTACTCATCTTTCGTCCTTTACACATCACTTTCCTTTCATTTATTCTGTTTCTTCTTTTCCAGGGTTTACCTTCCCGTCGACGTCATTTTCTTCTTTTCAACTATTCAGTGTATTGAGTCGCAACTTTTTGGAGCAGTATAAGTAATTATAAAAGAAAGAAACAATTTTTCTAATGTATTATTGTGTAACGTTAATAACAATAACTGTGAACCAATATTGAAGCCACCAACATTCGAAGAATTAAGGAAATTATAAAACAAAACTAACAAAGTATATGGGGAAGACAATGTGTTTGCAGAATCAATGCAACCACTCTAGTGGCAATATGACAGCATGCCTTATAAAAATAATTCACCAAATCTGGGAAACAAACACCCTGTCAGTTGATGGGCATCTGCATTAATGTACCCCATGCATAAACCGAGCGAGTTGGCGCAGTGATTAGCACACTGGAACTCGCATTCTGGAGGACGACGGTTCAAACTGAGTCCGGCCATCCAGATTTAGGTTTCCCATGATTTCCCTAAATCGCATCAGACAAATGCTGGATGGTTCCTTTGAAAGGGCACGGCCGTCTTCTTTCCCCATCCTTGACACAATCCTCGGTTTTGCTCCGTCTCTAATGACCTCGATGTCTACTGGACGCTAAACCTAGTCTTCCTACGCCGTGCATAAAAAGGGGGAGAAAGCAGATCCTCAAAATATTACAGAGAGGTCTCTCTCTCTCCACTTACTTATAAAATCTCTGATAAGCTGAACTGAACTATTGGTTGATCAACAGTCAGGAGAGCATCAGGGAGGGTTTAGGAAGACGCGATCATGTGTAGAACAAGTCATACATTTGAAGCGTGTATTGTAATTTAGGAAAATCAGAAGCTTGAAATACGTAGTAACATTGTAGATTTTAAAAAGGCATGCGATTCTATTGATGGAAAAACATTACTCAACATTTTAAAAGAGTTTGGGCTAGTTAACAAAACAACAGAAATAATTAAAGCGATTTTAACCAACGCAATATTAAAAGTAAAATTTGTGATACAGCTGTCAGAAATTTTTTAAATAAAATGAGCAGTAAGAGAAGGAGACTGTGCCTTAGAGAATGTGATTAGAAAATGAAGGAAGGTCATAAATACTAAGGGTATACAACTAGGAAGAAAGCAAACAAGGTACCTACAGACTGCGTAGCATTTACAGAAGACGTGGTACTTATTACAGGCTCACTTGAAAACGCACACGAACATATCACAGAATTACCGAATCAAGCAGCAAAAATAGGATTACGAATCTCATCTGAAAAAAAAAACACAGTTCATGAAAAATGGCTCTGAGCACTATGGGACTTAACATCTATGGTCATCAGTCCCCTAGAACTTAGAACTACTTAAACCTAACTAACCTAAGGACAGCACACAACACCCAGCCATCACGAGGCAGAGAAAATCCCTGACCCCGCCGGAAATCGAACCCGGGAACCCGGGCGTGGGAAGCGAGAACGCTACCGCACGACCACGAGATGCGGGCACAGTTCATGACAAACATCAGTTACGCACTTCGAAAGCTTAATATAAATAACAACACATTATCTAACGTAGACCGCTTTAAATGTCTGGGAAAATGAATGTCAAACAACATGACGGGAAAGGCAGCACCAGAGGCTAGAATACATACTGGGTGAAAGTTCACAAAAGGGACAGACTACAGGGACAGACGCCTGACTGGAAATGAAGGAAAAACGTCCTACGAACATTTATTCGGAAATGCATCGTTGGCACGGTAGATGGCGCTGACTAATGACTGTTCCTCTGACAACAAGCCGTGTGTTTCATGTGTGTTGCATGCTGTGTGATGGACGCAGGGTACTGTAAGCAGCAGAGTGGTCCGGTGTTCACATCGGGAACAAGCCGAGATGGTGTTTGCGTACGAAAATGCAGATGGAAACGGTAGAGAGGTAGCACGGTTATACCTTCACAGACACCGACTACGTCGCACAAAATTTCAAGCCCTTTTCGGACGTTAGTGTGATCGTGGATCCTTTCAGACAAACGAACGTGCAGGGAGGCGGAGGACCGGAATCTGTTTGTCGGTTTTATTTATGTTCACTCTGCATAATGGAGACGGCCTTTCAAATGACAGGAAATATAAAAAAAATGGTTCAAATGGCTCTGAGCACTATGGGACTCAACTGCTGAGGTCATTAGTCCCCTAGAACTTAGAACTAGTTAAACCTAACTAACCACGGACATCACAAACATCCATGCCCGAGGCATGATTCGAACCTGCGACCGTAGAGGTCTTGCGGTTCCAGACTGCAGCGCTTTTAACCGCACGGCCACTTCGGCCGGCCACAGGAAATATATACCAAAAGTATTTGTTCTAGAACACAAAACTGAAACACTAAGTTGCAGTGGTCAGACGAGAACTCCTCAATGCAGTGAAAACTCTTAATCTGACTACATAGGGGGAGCACGAAAAATTCGAAACAAACTGAAATAAGAAACGTACGAAAAATACTTGGACCCAACATCAGCAGAATACAGATTAAGACCTAATACAGAACGGTGTCTGAAAATTGAAAAGTTAATAGTTATTATGAGACAAAGGAGACAAAAAATCCTATTAACACACATGCAGGATTAATAGTGACACAACAACTGAACAAATCTTTGACTTGCTAAATAATTACAGCCCAAAATCAGAAGGCTGAGAGAAGTAGGAGGAGATATCGAAAGTGTGGGAGTGCTCATGGACATAAAAAGAAATAGAACATTTTCTGAAGACGCAATAGGAAATTCAGGCTTTCAGGACAGGAAAAAATCAAGAAACGGAAGAACGTGGGCTCAGGAAGAGATTGAACAAAATTATCAAAGAATGACAGAAGTATGGACTCAAAGAATCTGCAGTCAAAAACAAAGTAGGAGAAAGAATGTTCATTTATCGTAACCTCGAAAAGGTTATCGCAGATAGGGTAAGATGATCTAAATATGATACAAAACCACAAAATTTGTCCTTGTTTTTGAAAGAAAAAGTATCCGTTAGGAAAAAAATGGAAACGGTAGAGAGTGTAAGGTTCTTTAGAATGACACTATATCTCATCCTTGGGTGCAAAGTTACAAATGTAGACTAGAAACAATAAAAACAGTGTACAATTTCTTGGACTTAAGTTCCTAAATACGATACGGTTAGCCCAAAATATGATATAATACACATGTCATACGTTTATGTACACTGAAGATAGAAGGCTGAGGTCTGAAAAATGATGTGGATTACACTCGAAACGATACGTATGTGTAAATGGGATTTTTCTGCGAGAGACATTTCTAGGACTTTTGTGTCATGAAATGTCAGTAAGAATGAGCTGCAAAAATTTCTTTATTTGTTTTTGCTGTTTTAAGACCTTAAGGCCCGCCAGAAATGGGTAGGAATTGTTTACAGCTATATTTATTAATTGACACTAATACAAAAATAAGAGATATACAAAATGGTACCACTCTCGTAACTTTTTTATGAGCGTGAACAGGAGAGAGAGAGAGAGAGAGAGAGAGTCCTCGTTTGATATTTTCCACTCGAGTAGCAATATGAGGAACTGACAATTTTCCTGCCACATCACTCTCATTTATAAGAGAAACGTATTTTCCATGTAATTTGAAACTTATTTTGTTCTAGTCCAGCCATAACTTATAGGCTTTTTTCCGGTAGTTTTAGTACGGTGCAGACGCGTCTGTGGCTGTATGGAATTCCTCCTTCCTCCACGAAATTTAGCCAGGATATAATCTTCTCCATCAGCATGTTCTGAACCAGTCATTACAATAGTGTACCAATGATAAAATCTTTTGAGAATGAAAACATGCTCTAGGTAGGCTGTATTCTGTTTATTATCCGTGCATTTGGCCAACTCATCCGTGGGTCCATTTCAGGCACATATTTTAAGCATCACACTTCACTGCGCTTAAAGTATATGCTTGAAAATGACCCCAATTGGCCAACTGCATGAGTGATAAACAGAATACAGCCTACTTGAACCATGTTTTCATCCTCAAAATACGTAGAGGCTGTGGACCCCACAAAAATAAAATTTTAAAAAGTGATAAAAGCAAGTGCAGTTGTAGAAAAATATTTAATTCTAAATGGGAAAGCACAACCAGGTATCAGGACTTTATCCCACATTCAGATGCACTTTTACCAAAATTAATACCAGCAGGATGGTTCAACAATCAGTAACGATGCCCCCACGTCCTTTCTAGGTGTCATTTCACACGTTTCTCTTGATGGAACATCCACAAATGTTGATCTTCAACATCAATGATAAAATTCTTTATAGCTGTAAGAAATATTATTTCTAAAAGGGAAAGCACAACCATGTATCAGGACTTGTATCCCATTTTCAGGTGCATTTTTTACTAAAGTTAATTCAAACGTTCACTAATCTTCACCGCGAGTAGTGCTTTCCTTTTAGAAACAAACTAGTTGTACAAATGCATAGCATATTATCATTGGTGATGAATATCAGCAGTTATGGATATCCCGTCGAGAGAACCGTGAGCATTTGACTGAGGTTACAAAGGTCGAGGGATACCTCCTAATATCACATCGGACCTTCTTTTGCTCGGCATAGTGCAGCAACTCGATGTGACATGGACTCTACAAGTCGTTGGAAGTCTCCTGCAGAAATATTGACGTCCATAATTGCGAAAGTGCTCCCGATGTTGGATTTTGTGCACAAAGTGGCCTCTCGATTATGTCCCATAATGTTCGATGGGCTTCATGTTGGGATATCTGGGTGGTCAACCAGTTCGCTCGAATTGTCCAGAACGTTTTCCAAGCAAATAGCGAACAACTGTGCCGGCCACTGTGGCCGAGCGCTTCTAGGCGCTTCAGCCTGGAACTGCGCGACCGCTACGGTTGCAGGTTCGAATCCTGCCTCGGGCATGGATGTGTGTGATGTCCTTAGGTTGGTTAGGTTTAAGCAGTTTTAAGTCCTAGGGGACTGATGATCTCAGATGTTAAGTCCCATAGTCCTCAGAGTCATTTGAACTCAGCGAACAACTGTGGCCCGATGACATGGCTGATTGTCATCCATAAAAATTCCATCGTTATTTGGGAATACGACGTCCACGGATGGGTGCAACTGACCTCCAAGTAGTTGAACATCAATAGGATCCAGTCCATTCCATGTAAACACAGCCCACACCATTACGGAGACATCACCAGCTTGCACACTGCCTTGTTGATAACTTGGGTCCATGGCTTCGTAAGGTCTGCGCCACGCTCGAACCATACCATCATCTCTTACCAAGTGAAATCGGGAATCATCCGACCAGGCCAAGGTTTTCCAGTCGTCTAGGGTCCAACCGATATGGTCGTGAGCCCAGGAGAAGCGCTGCAGGCGATGTTGTACTGTTGGCAGAGGCACTAGCGTCGGTCGTTGGCTGCAATAGTCAGTTAAAGCCAAATTTCTCCGCGCTATCCTAAGGGATACATTCGTCGTACGCCTCACATGGATTTCTGTGGTTATATCACGCAGTCCTACCCCCGTGAACCATGGACCTTGCCGTTGGTGGGGAGGCTTCCGTACCTCAGCGATACAGATGGCCGAACCGTAGGTGCAACCACAACGGAGGGGTATCTGTTCAGAGGCCAGACAAACGTGTGGTTCCTGAAGAGGGGCAGCAGCCTTTTCAGTAGTTGCAGGGGCAACAGTCTGGATGATTGACTGACCTGGCCTTGTAACACTAACCAAAACGGCCTTGCTGTGCTGGTACTGCGAACGGCTGAAAGCAAGGGGAAACTACAGCCGTAATTTTTCCCGAGGGCATGCAGCTTTACTGTATGGTTAAATTATGATGGCGTTCTCTTGGGTAGGTTAGAAAATTTAAAAAGGGAAATGGATAGGTTGAAGTTAGATATAGTGGGAATTAGTGAAGTTCGGTGGCAGGAGGAACAAGACTTTTGGTCAGGTGAATACGGGGTTATAAATACAAAATGAAATAGGGGAAATGCAGGAGTAGGTTTAATAATGAATAAAAAAGTAGGAGTGCGGGTAAGCTACTACCAACAGCATAGTGAACGCATTATTGTGGCCGCGATAGACACGAAGCCCATGCCTACTACAGTAGTACAAGTTTATATGCCAACTAGCTCTGCAGATGATGAAGAAATTGATGAAATGTATGATGAGATAAAAGAAATTATTCAGGTAGTGAAGGGAGACGAAAATTTAATAGTCATGGGTGACTGGAATTCGAGAGTAGGAAAAGGGAGAGAAAGGAACATAGTGGGTGAATACGGATTGGGGGAGAGAAATGAAAGAGGAAGCCGTCTGGTAGAATTTTGTTCAGAGGATAACTTAATCATAGCTAACACTTGGTTCAAGAATCATAAAAGAAGGTTGTATACATGGAAGAATCCTGGAGATATTAAAAGGTATCAGATAGATTATATAATGGTAAGACAGAGCTTTAGGAACCAGGTTTTAAATTGTAAGACATTTCCAGGGGCAGATGTGGACTCTGCCCACAATCTATTGGTTATGACCTGTAGATTAAAACTGAAGAAACTGCAAAAAGGTGGGAATTTAAGGGGATGGGACCTGGATAAACTGACTAAACCAGAGGTTGTACAGAGTTTCAGGGAGAGCATAAGAAAACAATTGACAGGAATGGGGGAAAGAAATACAGTAGAAGAAGAATGGGTAGCTCTGATGGATGAAGTAGTGAAGGCAGCAGAGGATCAAGTAGGTAAAAAGACGAGGGCTAGTAGAAATCCATGGGTAACAGAAGAAATATTGAATTTAATTGATGAATGGAGAAAATATAAATACGCAGTAAATGAAGCAGGCAAAAAGGAATACAAACGTCTCAAAAATGAGATCGACAGGAAGTGCAAAATGGCTAGGCAGGGATGGCTAGAGGACAAATGTAAGGATGTAGAGGCTTATCTCACTAGGGGTAAGGTAGATACGGCCTACAGGAAAATTAAAGAGACCTTTGGAGAAAAGAGAGCCACTTGTATGAATATCAAGAGCTTAGATGGAAACCCAGTTCTAAGCAAAGAAGGGAAAGCAGAAAGGTGGAAGGAGTATGTAGAGGGTCTATACAAGGGCGATGTACTTGAGAACAATATTATGGAAATGGAAGAGGATCTAGATGAAGATGAAATGGGAGATACGATACTGCGTGAAGAGCTTGACAGAGCGCTGAAAGACCTGAGTCGAAACAAGGCCCCGGGAGTAGACAACATTCCATTGGAACTACTGACGGCCTTGGGAGAGACAGTCCTAACAAAACTCTACCATCTGGTGAGCAAGATGTATGAAACAGGCGAAATACCCTCAGACTTCAAGAAGAATATAATAATTCCGATCCCAAAGAAATCAAGGGTTGACAGGTGTGAAAATTACCGAACTATCAGTTTAATAAGTCACGGCTGCAAAATACTAACGCGAATTCTTTACAGACGAATGGAAAAACTGGTAGAAGCCGACCTCGGCGAAGATCAGTTTGGATTCCGCAGAAATGTTGGAACACGTGAGGCAATACTGAGCCTACGACTTATCTTAGAAAATAGAGCCGGCCGGTGTGGCCGTGGGGCTCAAGGCGCTACAGTCTGGAACCGAGCGACCGCTACGGTCGCAGGTTCGAATCCTGCCTCGGGCATGGATGTGTGTGATGTCCTTAGGTTAGTTCGGTTTAATTAGTTCTAAGTTCTAGGCGGCTGACGACCTCAGAAGTTAAGTCGCGTAGTGCTCAGAGCCATTTGAATCATTTTTTTTAGAAAATAGATTAAGGAAAGGTAAACCTACATTTCTAGCATTTGTAGACTTAGAGAAAACTTTTGACAATGTTGCCTGGAATACTCTCTTTCAAATTCTAAATGTGGCAGGGGTAAAATACCGGGAGCGAAAGGCTATTTACAATTTGTACAGAAATCAGATGGCAGTTATAAGAGTCGAGGGGTATGAAAGGGAAGCAGCGGTTGGGAAGGGAGTCAGACAGGGTTGCAGCCTGTCCCCGATGTTATTTAATCTGTATATTCAGCAAGCAGTAAAGGAAACAAAAGAAAATTCGGTGTAGGTATTAAAGTCCATAGAAAAGAAATAAAAACGTTGAGGTTCGCCGATGACATTGTAATTCTGTCAGAGATAGCAAAGGACTTGGAAGAGCAGTTGAACGGAATGGACAGAGTCTTGAAAGGAGGATATAAGATGAACATCAACAAAAGCAAAACGAGGATAATGGAATGTAGTCGAATTAAGTCGGGTGATGCCGAGCGAATTAGATTAGGAAATGAGACACTTAAAGTAGTAAAGGAGTTTTGCTATTTGGGGAGCAAAATAACTGATGATGGTCGAAGTAGAGAGGATATAAAATGTAGACTGGCAATGCCAAGGAAAGCGTTTCTGAAGAAGAAAAATTTGTTAACATCGAGTACGGATTTAAGTTCAGGAAGTCGTTTCTGAAAGTATTTGTATGGAGTGTAGCCATGTATGGAAGTGAAACATGGACGATGAATAGTCTGGACAAGAAGAGAATAGAAGCTTTCGAAATGTGGTGCTACAGAAGAATGCTGAAGATTAGATGGGTAGATCACATAACTAATGAGGCGGTATTAAACAGAATTGGGGAGAAGAGGAGTTTGTGCCACAACTTGACAAGAAGAACGGACCGGTTGGTAGGACATGTTCTGAGGCATCAAGGGATCACAAATTTAGCATTGGAGGGCAGCGTGGAGGGTAAAAATCGTAGAGGGAGACCAAGAGATGAATACACTAAGCAGATTCAGAAGGATGTAGGTTGCAGTAAGTACTGGGAGATGAAGAAGCTTGCACAGGATAGAGGAGCATGGAGAGCTGCATCAAACCAGTCTCAGGACTGAAGACAACAACAACAACAACAACATCACGCAGTGTTGTTTATCTGTTAGCACTGAACGCACTACGTAAACACCGCTGCCCTCGGTCGTTAAGTGAAGGTTGCCGGCTGCTGCGTTGTCTGTGGTGAGAAGAAATGCCTAAAATGTGATATCTCGGCACTCTCTTGAATTCCCAAACGATTTCCGAAATGGAATGTCATATGCGTTCAATGTTCAAAGTCTGTTAATTCTCGTCCTACTGCCATGGTCACGTCGCAAACCTTTCCACGTGATCAACCTGGGTACAAATGACAGCTCTGCCAATGCACTGCCCGCCCTTTAATATTTTATGCAGGCGATACTACCGCCATCTGTATATGTGCATATCGCTATCCAATGACTTCTGTCACCTCAGTGCATAGTAGAACCCGGTGTGGATTCTCCAGCAGTTCGGACGCCATTTACCGAGAACAGTCCCGCGTCAGGTCGAGCCGTTCTCGGAGTGTCGGCAGAGTGGCGGTGAGGTGCGAGTAATTCGTGGCCACGAGTCGTCAGCGGGCGTGCGTAATGAATGTTTGATGCGGCGCGGACGCCGTGAATAGCGTGTGAAATGCAGGCCGCTGGGTCCACAGCCACCTGGGCGGGCCCGCGTAGCCCTTCCCCTGCCGGGCGAGCACTTTTGTCGCGGAACGCCACCGTGTAATACAAAACACTCCAAACAGCGCCCGCCCCTCGCACAATGGCGGCAGGCGGGACCCTCCCGGCCCCGTTCTTGAAGAATGGCTCACGGCGAGGGAAGGCGAGGAGACGTATAAATTGTAACTTAAACTGTTTCGGTTATTTTCTCTCTCTCTCTCTCTCCCCTCTCTCTGTTCTCCCCTTCTCGTACACACACACACACACACACACACACACACACACACACAGAGTCTCTTGCGTGGCTGCAAGAATGTTTACTCTGAGAGAGATTTATTAGCATATACACGGCTCTTAGTGGGCCTGCCCTCCGAGGACAAACAGCCACGCATTTAAATACAATGCGGCCGCACTGGGGGCGCGTGAGCCAGGTTGGGCCCGCAGAATTAGGCGTTGCGCCCGCGACGCGGTGGCAGCCGTAGAAGCAGAGGTGATCCTAAGGCTGCGGTTATAAGACAGCCGTCACATGCGGGCAGGCGTGGGTGGTGGCCGCTGTGTGCGAGCGACGTGCGCGTCAACGAGTGAATAGCGGCGCGCGTGCGCTGCTATAGTCGCGCCACTCACCAAGATTGCGCTCACTGTGCCGAAGATACACGGTTGGTCAACTGTTCGACGTGGTGGGGATAGAACATCTGCGGACAATTGTGGTCGCCGCCTTTCACAAAAGCGGTTCGTCCTTCTTCTCTAATCCGTGTACCTGATGTGGCTATAGAAAACGTGGACTGGGTTTTAAGGCTTGCAGCGTCAAAGCAGTGAATCTTCTGTAGTCGTGTCGAACTGCAAGCTACCGTATTGCCGAACAACCACTAAAAAAGGCTTAATGCTTCTGCTGGCTTCACCAAAACCGGAACAAAATTGTTCACTTTTCCCACGTTACAGTGTAAAGGACCCTAGCGCGATCGAAAAACTCTCGTATTTCGATGCAGCTATAGGCTAAGAATTATCTGTGTGGTATATATATTGACTTCTCATTTGGAAACAGCCTAGCCATCGAGTGGCATACTTAATATTTAACTTAGCACTAGGTAAAATATAAAGGAGGCGTACGACGAGGTGGTGAAAAGGGGAATAGCACAGAAAAGCTGCTAGCGAGCTATGAGGAGCAGAAGGGTTGGAGTCCAGGGAAATTTATTCTTATTAGTTGCACGACGGGAGAAAAACTCCGTTGTGCCAAATGTATGGCTGCAAGATTTTCAGATGAGACACGGTGGACGTATACGGCCAAAACTGGCTTGGCCCCACGAATCCCTATTCTGAATGGCGTATTTTATAAAAGGAAATTGTTGATCTAAGCCACGCCGCCCTGAAAGTGAATTTGTTCATATGTCTACAAAAACACAGTTGTGAGATTTCAGCCAAATTCATCACGTTTTGTGTCAATCCACTGCCAACGAACATCAAGTAACTTTTACGATATGTTGATAATTTTTACTTTTGGACCATCTAATAACAACTGAATCTAGTTTTTGTGCCTTACCCGTTTCGTCTTTATTCTTTGCAAGGTATCTTCAGTAAAGAGTTTCGTGGTTGTTTTTCTACACGTAGTGATTTTGTTCCATTTGTGAACCGCAGTTCCTAGTGTTGCAAAGTCTGATAAATAAAATTTTAAACAACAGTTATAAGAACAAGAATAGCACAGAAATGGAACAAAAACACAACTTGTAGAACAACACCCACAAAACCTGAAACTGAAGATGTTCTGCATAGACCAAAGGCGAAAAGCGAATGACACAGAAATTGTGTTTAATTCGGTTTCAATTAGACGGTCTAAAAGGAAAAAGTATCAACATGCCGTAATACCGGTATTACGAAACTGAAGACGACAGGACACAAAAGATTAAGATGTGACCAAAACAATTGTAACGAAGGAGGATCGTGACGTTATATTTCATGTATCATGAAGCTGGATCAGAAACGGCCTTGCCACAGTGGCAACACTGGTTTCCGTCAGATCGCAGAATTTAAGCACTTTCAGGCTTGTTTAGTACGTGACCGTCCGGATCTGCCGAACACTGTTCGCGAACGGAGTGCACTGAGCTCTTGTGAGGCAAACTGAGCAGCTACTTGGTTTGGAGATAGCGGCTCCGGTCTCTTAAACTAAAAGTGGCCTTGACAACGGTGTGCCGACCGCATACCACTCCATATTCGCATCGAGTGACGCCTATGAGCCGAGGGTGACACCACGATCGGCAGGAACGGTTCGCTCTTCAAGGCTTATACGGACGGAGCTCTTTTATTTGTGGACTGCATCTGTCGATATTACCAAGGTACTATTCCACGTACTTCTATACATGGAGGTAACAGCAATAGAAAGTACGGTTGATGGTTAAACATAATGTGTATGGAGGTAACCACTGTTTCTATAAAGATGAAAACACTGGATACTTTTTCTGATAGTTAGACTTTTAGGTCTACTAGTTAGAAAATTCATCAGTTCTAATTTCGATTGATTACGCAGTTGCTGCCAAAATTAAGAACTTGAATACCATCCATCTCCTGACCTTTTCGCTATCTGAGTAGAGTTCTTCAAAAGTAAGGCGTGGGGCGAAACGATGTCTTAATTTTTTAATTGGCGTGACTGCCCACTTTCATCTTCTGTATGTAATAGGAACTCGTTAAAATATTCGTGCTGTAAAATTTATTCTCGTTCCAGCGTCTGTAATTAATTTCTCTTGTCGTAGTCTTTACGCGACATTTTGTCTATATATCTATTCGTCGGTAATTAGAAAAAGTACTGTACTGTCACACTCAAATTATGACACAAAAACCAACAAATACGGCAAATTACATTCAGAAATATGAAAACATATATGTCGTTTGCGAGAGCTGTTTGCTGTAAGCTAATCACATCACTGACGGCTACAAATAACTGCCAAAGATGGTTCAAATGGCTCTGAGCACTATGGGACTCAACTGCTGTGGTCATAAGTCCCCTAGAACTTAGAACTACTTAAACCTAACTAACCTAAGGACAGCACACAACACCCAGCCATCACGAGGCAGAGAAAATCCCTGACCCCGCCGGGAATCGAACCCGGGAACCCGGGTGTGGGAAGCGAGAACTGCCAAAGATAATTGATATCGAAAAACAGCAGTCTGTTATAACTGGCAACTCAAAATGTTTGTTTAGCGCATCCGTACTCTCACCTACATAGACATATTATTTACTTTGTTCCTCCATACGATTTACACTAATAGTGGTATTCCCTTACCTTGTACTGATCAACTGGGGTCACACAATAGTTCTAGTCCGTTTTATTTCTGTATTTTTTGCTATTTTGCCAGTAGTGTTTCACATTTTCCTTTCTTTTGCGCGCGTTGTTCCTAGTTTCTTATTTTTTTGTATTTTGAAAGCGTCCTGATATTAGTGTTTTATTCTTAAAATGTTTCATTTTAGATTCTTTGATATTATTTCTTGCTAGGCCTTATCGTATTTCTTAAAATCGTTACACTGTTAACCTATCTTTTGTTTTACTTTTTGTTTCATGTTTTAATGATCGACTTAGAAATAAAGTGTAGAAATAAGAGGGGCGTTTAATAGGTAATTCGACACATATTATTCTCAGCCGATTTCTGCTGAATTTGTTGTGGGACGTCGTGGCATATTCCCGCTTCAACCCCTATAGTTTCATGAATTTTCGATACGTAGTGGTGCTATACGTAGCCTTCAAAAGAGCAGGTTCGTTGCAAGCAGAAAGCTGTTATTGAGCTTTTTTGGCCGAAAACAAGAGCATCGGAGATATTTTTAGGCGTTTGCACAATGTCTACGGAGATCTGGCAGTGAACAAAAGCACGGTGAGTTGTTGGGCGCGAGGAGACACTCATTCGAGGTGATCGACTGATCACAATCAAACATCTCGCTGCACAACTGGACGCCTCTGTTGGTAGTGCTGACACACTTGTTCACCAGTAGGACATCCAAAGATGTGAGGCATACGGGGCCTCCCAGTAGGGTGGCGTACGGCCGTAGCATCGAACGGAGATTATGTTGTAAAGTTATCTTTTGCAGTCAAAAGTGCAAGGAATAATACGTTGCGTTAGGATTCTGGATAAAATCATTCCACTTTCAGAAAAAAAATGTTGCAGTACTTGCTAAACGCCCCTCGTAGTTCAGCATGAACGTGCATACGAGATAGTTTACGAATTTAAGAGATTTATGGCGTACACTCATTCTTTCAATTAGCTGGTGGTCACACTGTGGCGTCGGAAGGTCGCTCTACCACAGTGACCAGCGCCCTGTCAAAGCACGGAGCTGCACGGTGAGAAACGGCCCGCTCACGTGGCGGTCGGCCACTGACAGCGATCCCTCAGCACGGACCACCGCGCAGCGCAGCAGCCCGGCCCTCACAGGCTCGGCAACTCGGCTCGAGTTACTCTTGACGCGCCGGGCACAGAGGCGCTAATTAGCCGCGATTGTTGCGCGACCATGCAACTGGCTGGCCAGCCCGCGCCCTTTGTTGTCACTGCGGGAAATATTGGCCTGTAGCTGAAGCGGTACAGTCCGCCTCTGCTGCGAGGGGCCTCGCTCTGCAGTAAGCGGTGGGGCGGCCGGTGCTGCAGCTGGCAAAGGTAACCGGATTCGTCTGTCGGTATGCACACAGGCATTCTTCTCTGATCCGAGAAATCTTCTACTTCAAGTTTAATCCAATGTGTGTGACCCTCGCATAAATACCACTAACCGCCTACCGCGGATTCCTTAAGAACATGAACTCTTACGTATTGGGTTGGTGCGTCATCTCTTGTCGTTTTTCCGTAAGTTTAATAAAGGCGGCAGATACGTATAACAAAGACTTTAGTAATTAATAATATATTCTTCTTCACAAATTACAACAGTTTGTCAACGCTAGGGTAACTTTAAGATTCCGCAGCTGTGGAAATCACATGGTTATGAGGTGAAGAACTAGGAAAGGAAGTTCCTTGAAGGCTGTTCGATGACGAGCAGAGGAGGTGAAAATCTGAGGGCGCAAGAGCAGCTGAATAAAGTGGTTGTGGAACGAATTCCCTACCCAACTCCTGTACAGTTTTGTTTGTCAGTCAAGCAGATTGCGGGCGGGCGTTACCGTGGTGTAGCATCAATTCACGCAGTCTTCCTGGTCGTTGTTCTTGGACTGTGTCTGCAAGACGTCTCATTTGTTAACAATAAAATATGTCAGCAGTGATGGTTGCATCTCAAGGGAGCAATTCGTAGTAGACCTACATCACATCGCCTTTGTTCCACCAGATGCATAAAAGAGTTTTAAACATGGCTGCTTGGTTCAGTGACCGTTTCTAAATTAGAATTTTAAAAAATTAGCACTGGGTCACAATTATTTAAGCCTTATTGACAAGGTTACAGCACTTCTAAGAGTGCCTACATCAGAATTAAACAATTAAAATGGCCTATAACATAGTTAGAAATTTATATTGAGAGACATTTTTTATGTAAAAAGTGTAAGTACTGACTTCCAATAAAAGACATACATGTCACATATAGAATAATTAACAGGTCAGAAGGGCTTTAGTCACGAAATATATAAAAAAGGAAAGCGTGAAACGAGCCACTATGTGTGCTCGTGCCTGTACAGCCACAGGTTGCAACTGATTATCTTTTGTGTACGAGTGCAGTTCTTTGCACGGGGAATTGCTACTTTGTTTGGTATCGACCTCTCCTTTCTTTTCCTTATGTTAGCGAAAAGACACAATTTCTCGTCGCCAGTAACGATACAGGATAGGAATGGCCGGTGTTGTTCACGAGACAACTGATGATGAGGAAGCAGTGATTCACATATGGCCACCCGCTATTTTTCGTGATTTTGGCTTAAAGCATGCAGTACCCGTACATCCGGCTTTTGAATCTTTGTCATGGTATGCAAATGTCGCACCATAGAGGAATGATAATCGGTAACCTCATCTGACAGTTCTCGAGTACACTGGAATGGTTCAATTTTGATTAATGCGCCTAAACGATCTTCATCAAACCCCCAAGGTCTTCCTAAACGTGGATAGTCACTAATGTCAAAACGATCCTCCTTAAAACGAGAAAACCAGTTTCTCCAGTGCTGCGTCCAATGGTACCATCCCCATACACACAGAAAATGTTTCGACTGCCTCCTAGGAAGTCACCCCTCTGTTAAACGTCAACAGAAGACTACGTCGGAAATGTTGTGACATATAGTCACTTGGCACTCCATTGTTTGCCGTCCACAGCTCCACTCATTATCTCCTAATGACAAAGTGAGGGTATGTAAACTCAAATAGCAACAATGAAATACAAATAAAAATGACAATAGATAAAGGAACCCATAGCATCCAGATTATCAACATGCAAAACAAAACCGCTACGAACTTATGCATCAATCTCATGTAAATTAACTTTAGTAAAGTGAAAAACTCTCACTCATCAGAAAATACCTGTTACCCTCCCCCACTCCAGATTCCTTACTGAATCGCACTCCCATGTGTAAAACTGTTTTAACAACTCAGTTTTAAGAAAATCTTGATTTTCACGCTTCTCAAACTTTCTGGCGTCATATATCATGAGCTATGTGTCATACAATAACATAATTTTGCAGGTACATACAGTGATATGTGTGCATAATGTCTGCAAAATATGTTTGCAAGAAGAGTCGATAGTAAAGAGTTAACAAATTAAAATTTGATGCCAGATGCTGAAATTTTACTCCCTGAAAAACGAAACTACAGTAAGCGGTTAAATGTTTTTCTTTTCATTATTTTGTGGGGTTGTTGGCGAGAAAAAGTGTTAAACAGGTTTGAATTGTCGTGTAATGTTTGGAACTTACTAGCAGATTAATACTATGTACCGGACCACGCTTCTAACTCGGGACTTTCTCGTCAACTGCCCTACTAGCTGAGTTATCCAAGTGATTCTGACAACCCGTCCATACAGCTAAGCGCTCTTATTCTCAAATAACAGATGAATATAATCTGAGTAACTGGCGCTCCATGAGTTACGGTCCCTCAGGACATATACACAGTTTTGAACTGTAATACTTATCTTACTGTGGTAAATCTTCAATATCAGATCATATCTCGTAATGAGTAGATTATGACAGTTTTTAAAATTTTTCATTTCGGTCAGTAACTACATTAAATATTGATAGTAAAATTTTTGTTGCCCCTGGAAACCATTAGATAGGCAAACTATAACTGAAAGTGTACACCATGTATCGTACACCGGGCTAGCCATTTAAAATATAGATGCAATCTCATTACAAAGTGTTCCAGCTTATACGAACTTCACTCTCACAATTTGATTGCAGAGCTCATTTGGACTAGGAATTATATACCCCAGAAGGATCAGTCCAAGTGCTTCTTCTACATAAAGAAATAACGGCACTTAATATTTTAATTGTAATCCTGACAATATAAAAACGGAAGTCTTTCGTTCGTTTGACGAATCTTATCGGCTGCAGCACAGTTATCGGTACCTCTCATAGAGTGTCTAGTATTTCTAACTGATGGAGATACTGACATATTTCTTTGTGACGCTGCTGATTTAGGTTGGCTAAAATATGCTTATTTTAACACTCGCTACGTTCACGGAAGATGAGTCATATCTGACATACTTACGTATTTTATAGGCCATAATCGTCGAAAAGAATGCATTTGTAAGTACTGTGTGATCAAAAAGTAACAGAAAGAATTAAAAATCGACATATTGGTCTGGATTCCATTTATGCATGAAAGCATAGTGGCTTAGCGCATAATTCTTTTTAGGGTTCCGTAGCGCAGTTGGTGAAAACGGAACCCTTACACGATCATTTTGTTTTCCGCTTGTCTGTCTCTCCGTCTGTTAAGACTTCTTTTTCTCAAGAACGGTTGGACGCATCAAGTTGAAATTTAAGCCACATAATAAGTTCTAATGTCCCTTGGCGGTGTAAGAAATTTAAGCTTCTAAGTTAATGCAACCAAAAGATACAGCCATTTATGTAACGTATTTTGATACTCGCAAACTTACTCATCAAAACTATAGGGTACTAGAATCATGAAATTTAGCAAGAAGCAAGTTTTCACTTTACAGGTAAGGAAAAATTCCGAAAATTGTTAATTTTACGTTTATATCACACGAAATAATATTTTTTTGTCATTTGTTATAGAGCTGTCTGCCTGTCCCTCTGTTAAGACCTTTTTTTCACCGACCCGGGTAGACATATCAAGTTGAAATTTGTGTCATATACAAAGTTCAACGGTCACTTTACCGGCCGTCATCACAGATGCTATAATTCTTTCTTCCCATGTTTCTTCTTCCCTGTTTGTTGAATTCTGAGAATGTCGTATCGACACTTTTAACTTAATGGTTTTGATGAGTTAAGCAGAATAGACGGTCCGGCAGTAGCTAATGCAAATCACGGTTGGGGATCTGCTGCGATGCACATCACCATCTAAGAGAAGCTGAGTCTCATGGCTCGTATAAAAGGCATTGCTTCACTAGCCTGAGCGCCGCCAACAGCTATTGTGAGATTGTACATTTTGAAATGTTCTAGGCCCAGTTGATTGCTCTTTATAGGTCACCACAATGTCTAACCAATGTTGCTATAGAATGCAAAGACAACGCGGTATACGGTAACAAATGCAACGATTATATTTCTCTTTTGAATATTGTTGTAGAAGTCAACATAGACTTTAAAATGGAATTTAGCGATATTTCTCGTCCAAAGACATGTAACCAAGGCACTACAAGAGTTAACACAACCATCACAACATTTTTTTCCAAGTTTGGTATACAATGCGGTATTATTCATTCCTTTCTCAGTCATTATTTACCAATTTGTTTCAAATTTAATACTTAATTGATTATTTTACATCAGTTTTTGATTTTCATACGAACTACTAAACCCGCATTTTACTGCAATCTCATCTGCTCGTGAGTGAGGATAACGCCCCGGGTTTGCTAATACCTAATTACTTTCGCCTTCAAGACTTCAGAGTTATAGTTATACGTTTCGGGGACTGTCATTTTGGGAAATATTTGTTAGTGAATCATATACTTTTAGTTTCGCCGGGAATTTAAGTCCCTGGGCTAAATTTAAGTTCCCAGTCATTTGATGTGAAGTATCAAACATGACCATCTATTACTTAATTACTATCATAATTACATTACATAATTTATTGTAATTTAGAAACTTAAATGATGCCTGAGTGCATAGGGCCGCAAAATATTATGATCACTGATCTTTAAGCTTCGATTAAGCTTACCCAAACATTACTCAGTAAGGAATTTAAAAAAAAAGTTTGTATAATTTGTGTAGTTAATTTGCACAGCAAGTTAATATAACTTCAGAATTTATGAAGTAAATGAAAAATTGCGGTATCAAATGAGAAATTATATAAAAACTTTAAACTTAAAACTTAACATTCTCGAAAGTCTTGGAATCCCCGGCACCGATATGTTACCTATTCGAAACAAAGATTTAATGAAGCTATTTTATCGGGGATCCGAAAGTACAAATGCAGGATTACACTCCTACATCTACATCTACATCTACATTTATACTCCGCAAGCCACCCAACGGTGTGTGGCGGAGGGCACTTTACGTGCCACTGTCATTACCTCCCTTTTCTGTTCCAGTCGCGTATGGTTCGCGGGAAGAACGACTGTCTGAAAGCCTCCGTGAGCGCTCTAATCTCTCTAATTTTACATTCGTGATCTCCTCGGGAGGTATAAGTAGGGGGAAGCTATATATTCGATACCTCATCCAGAAACGCACCCTCTCGAAACCTGGAGAGCAAGCTACACCGCGATGCAGAGCACATCTCTTGCAGAGTCTGCCACTTGAGTTTGTTAAACATCTCCGTAACGCTATCGCGGTTACCAAATAACCCTGTGACGAAACGCGCCGCTCTTCTTTGGATCTTCTCTATCTCCTCCGTCAACCCGATCTGGTACGGATCCCACACTGATGACCATACTCAAGTATAGGTCGAACGAGTGTTTTGTAAGCCACCTCCTTTGTTGACGGACTACATGTTCTAAGGACTCTCCCAATGAATCTAAACCTGGTACCCGCCTTACCAACAATTAATTTTATATGATCATTCCACTTCAAATCGTTGCGCACGCATACTCCCAGATATTTTACAGAAGTAACTGCTACCAGTGGTTGTTCTGCTATCGTATAATCATACAATAAAAGATCCTTTTTTCTATGTATTCGCAATACATTACATTTGTCTATGTTAAGGGTCAGTTGCCACTCCCTACACCAAGTGCCTATCCGCTGCAGATCTTCCTGCATTTCGCTACAATTTTCTAATGCTGCAACTTCTCTGTATACTACAGCATCATCCGCGAAAAGCCGCATGGCTCTGAGCACTATGGGACTTAAAATGAATGGTTCAAATGGCTCTGAGCACTATGGGACTCAACTGCTGAGGTCATTAGTCCCCTAGAACTTAGAACTACTTAAACCTAACTAACCTAAGGACATCACACAACACCTAGTCATCACGAGGCAGAGAAAATCCCTGACCCCGCCGGGAATCGAACCCGGGAACCCGGGCGTGGGAAGCGAGAACGCTACCGCACGACCACGAGCTGCGGACAAGCCGCTTGGAACTTCCGACACTATCTACTAGGTCATTTATATATATTGTGAAAAGCAATGGTCCCATAACACTCCCCTGTGGCACGCCAGAAGTTACTTTAACGTCTGTAGACGTCTCTCCATTGAGAACAACATGCTGTGTTCTGTTTGCTAAAAATTCTTCAATCCAGCCACTCAGCTGGTCTGATATTCCGTAGGCTCTTACTTTGTTTATCAGGCGACAGTGCGGAACTGTATCGAACGCCTTCCGGAAGTCAAGAAAAGTAGCATCTACCTGGGAGCCTGTATCTAATTTTTTCTGGGTCTCATGAACAAATAAAGCGAGTTGGGTCTCACACGATCGCTGTTTCCGGAATCCATGTTGATTCCTACAGAGTAGATTCTGGGTTTCCAAAAACGACATGATACTCGAGCAAAAAACATGTTCTAAAATTCTACAACAGATCGACGTCAGAGATATAGGTCTATAGTTTTGCGCATCTGCTCGACGACCCTTCTTGAAGACTGGGACTACCTGTGCTCTTTTCCAATCATTTGGAACCTTCCGTTCCTCTAGAGACTTGCGGTACACGGCTATTAGAAGGGAGGCAAGTTCTTTCGCGTACTCTGTGTAGAATCGAACTGGTATCCCGTCAGGTCCAGTGGACTTTCCTTTGTTGAGTGATTCCAGTTGCTTTTCTATTCCTTGGACACTTATTTCGATGTCAGCCATTTTTTCGTTTGTGCGAGGATTTAGAGAAGGAACTGCAGTGCGGTCTTCCTCTGTGAAACAGCTTTGGAAAAAGGTGTTTAGTATTTCAGCTTTGCGCGGTCATCCTCTGTTTCAATGCCGCGAATGAGAAGCGGACTTAAACCGATGTCTTGTTACCGTTTGCAGGTTATTATAAATAAACTGAAAACAGTGGCCGAGTGGAAGAAAGTGAAAGAATCGAGATTCACGTAACACCTGTCGAAGCTCTCAGCTCAGCGTATGGTGGAATACCAACAACAAAATGATAGGTTTTGAACTTGGGGAATGGAATGAGCGAGAAATTCTACGACCATCTGGGACGTCTTAACTGCCACACAGTCACTTAGACTCATCTTGAAGTATCCTTGTGAAACTGAATACGTACATAAGCTAACAGATTTCAACAACTAAGTCTGGCAACCTATTAGTTGTCCACTTCTGTGAGATTCGCTGAATAGAAGTGGAAACAGTATCAAATATATAATTCACTTATTTAATCCACCACATAACGTACTTTATTTTGAGTTGTTAGCTATGTTGCAGTGGAATGTCACATTAAGCGGTAGTGAGTTTTGAAATAATATTAGGGAGAGGAAAACGCCGTAGCCATTGCTAATGTTTATGAAAGTCTCTATCTCTCCTGCCCACTTTTTTCTTATATAAATGTTCAGACGCATGAAAAGTTCAATGTACGTATTCTTCATTTCCATCCATACGTAAATTTGACACTGAATAATATTCAAAGGGCTGTCCGTTGCTATTGCAGAAGTCGTTAGGACTAGCAGAGAATGGGAAAACTCAAAAAAAAATACGAAATGTGAAAAATGCACCCACAAAGATGACCTAACTGTTATTCACATTGAAAGTTACCAGCCACATCATTTTGGAGACACCGTTAACGCATATATCTGCTTACAATATGCGTGGGGTAAATATATGGAAGCGATGAATATTTTCTTAAACTCAGAAGTAACGATTTATTCATAAACGGGCTCTTAACGCCTTTTTGTAAACTCTTTATATCGTAGGTAATACGTTAATAATTAAGTACTATTTCACATCGAGTAAACGACAATATAGCTTATTCAAAAACGGCAATTTTTCTCGAGTGCAGATATTTAGACAGGATTACAACTTTTTCGTGAACGATACGCAAAATGTGTTCAGTGTGCATCGGCCATAGACACAAATAAATGGTTATATTATGTTCAATAGGCTACTGGCAGTTGTTTAGTCACTGCTAGATATTTGTGACATATTTACTGAATATTATCACACTTTTTAATGCGTAATAAAGCCAGGTTTATTTGCAAGAGCATTTTCGATCTAGATGTATTTACTTCAGTCCTGAAGAAAGAATATCGATTTAAGTCGTTTCGGTCTATACAAAATATGAACTGTGGTAAAAATTAAGGGACTAGATCTACTGTTTGTGTTACAGAAACTGTATAAAAATAGCTTTGTAGTAGCGTAAATCACCCTTCAATTTAGTTTTACGTGGGTGCCACCTGTCAAATGTCAGTCATACAGCTTTTTAAGATTTTTCAGTCTTCCCCGAAGCCATGTCTCTGTAATGGAAAACAATCGTGTATGTATCCCTTCGTATTACTTCTACAAACAAGAAAATAATTGTTAGCTTATTCAATTTACATCGATGCCATATTCATTCAAAAGAAACCCTTCCGTATATTTATCCTTCGGTAGTACCTCTACAAACTACTGTAAATATAAATCAAGTAATTCCAAAATAAATGAATTTATAATATTATTAATAAAAGTACAAGTAAAGGACAACTAGAACAAGTCACAGTGTTGTCGTATACGTCTGCTTTCCTTAAAAATTAGTTTTTCATACAGTATTTAGTGTTAAATCTGCTTAAAATCTTATATTGTAGTGAAAGTTAATTGGTTAATTTTAATGTATGCACCTCTCTCCCTTCCCAGCTGACACGCCTCCACAATAGCGTTAACTAGAAAAAAAATGATTTGTCTGCTCTTACACTTCTATTTGCTTCAAAGTCGATTTATTACTCAGCGTGATATTAAAAAAGAATGAGCACATTACCTATACCCCTTTCGGTAAAGCGAGCAACTTATGTGAACACAACCATTTTCCTATGAATGAAGACTCTATTATATGCAACAGATATCTGCGGATTGATCTTAACGTTCTGGGATGCCACCAATTTAGCTGTTATTGCTATTTTTATTGTAATTCTTAAAATAACTAAGAAAATTTTGTTCACTTACTTGTTCTGTGAGGAAGTTCGATGTATCATTGCCGAAGAAGCATGTGGCTCACTGCTTCGTCGACTGGCGTTTCGCGCTGAGTAAATGCCGGACGCAGCTTGCAGAAATCGTTTCTCACATTCCGAACAGTCATTTCACTTTGTACAGGTTGGTCGCGCGCTCGCTGGCGTCAGATTTCGGGGAAGGCTGGGCAAGAGAAATATTAGTTCCGTCAGACGTGAGGTGACATTGCACTCAACAAATTATCTTCTATCTACTTGACTGTCGTCACCATCACTGACTACAATGACTACGAATATTTAAAAAAAGAAAATAAACCGTTCTGGTGCCGATAAATTTCTCAAGCGATTACCTTGCAGGCTCTGCTTCGAAATGGTGCTTTTCTCATTACGTAACAGAATATGGTAGCAGCATCACTAGTTTATGCATACCAGAACGTATCCACTGACTGTTTACTACAATTAATCTTTTGAAGAAGATTACCTTCTCTTTTCCCCTTGTCGACTTCGAAAACTACTGCAACAGACTGTTTTTCGTTTGATTACAGGAACTTATATCGATAATGCGCTAACTAATCCGAACAACTGAATGCTGTCGAATCGATATTGTTTTATGGGTGCGTAGCGTCTCTGTCTTGCTCAGTGTGGAGATTCCATGGAGTAGCAGTATCTATGGAGTGAGTACAGCGTACTGCGCATGACGCCAACATCAAACCGAAATTGTCACGTTACTTCAGTGCAAGGCATTTTTTTTTTATATTTACGCTAAGACCAGAACTTTAATATTACGTTTATTTGCCCTGTTGTACACATTTATTTACTAGCAATAACACCGCTGCTACTACTGCAAATCGAAATACGTCTTAGGAGGAAAATTTACTTTTGATAGGTATATACCTCAATGGCGAAATTATAATTATCATTAGGGTAAGAGTAGCTCTATTTACTTACAAATTATTTAGACACTGTTTAATAAAGAGTTAACACTTCAAGGCTAACTTATGACACTCTACGGCCACATCTGTACGAAACAAGTGCTATATAAATTCGGTAGCTTGAAAGTCTGTTGCCAGTCAATCGGCTGAACTGATACAAATGTCGAGTAGTTTTTGTCTGCCTAGAAGAGTTATTACTACCGTCTAAGTCATTGCCTTAAAAAAGTAAAGACGAGAGAATTTTGTTCCTAAAAATATTTAATAGTATGATAAATCACTAATTTGTAGTATGACGTAGGTCCATATTTTTTCATTTTCGGGAGACTTTAATTTTGGCGTACTAGGAAGGCCATTCGAAATGCCGCCAGAGCATAATTTAAGAAAACAGTAACTCACCAATCTGATTAACTGCAGCATAAGATATAAAAGCAGCGTTGTCTATCGCTTCGCTCCCCATAACATAGAAATTAGCGACTTCTGAGCTTTGCCAGAAATACCCCTATATTTGTCTCTTCAGAGCATTAAGATAAATTCTTTCCAGATATAGAAAGCAGATTATTACGATACCCAAGAAATACGTGTACAAGTTCTTAAATAAGTTTGTCTTTACTAATAATGCAAGAAGTTAAAAATCTGCTGAGGTTTTATACGCAAAAATTATGTGGTATCATATTCACGTGAACTTCGAGGCAATGAATGTTAGCGTCAAAAATTATGTTCTGCGCATATGAAAGCTAAGTTATTCCTTCTTTGAGGCCGTTTGCAGTGACCTTAACATTCTGCGTTTAACTTCCCGAATGTACATACTACACTTTTATGCCCTGACAACAAAAAGATAACAGCACATGTGAGTTTCATATTTCGAGTGTTGTCGTACGGGCGTATTTTGACTTACGAACACAAAATTAAAGACATATTTTGGTCAGAAGATGCATTCACTGATCTGGGCATGAGTTATATGTCTCAAGTATATTTTAGTACTCTTAGAGGCAGAAGAGATAGTTCCGTGTAGAATTATTTTTATGGAGGTATGATAAAAATCGTTCAAATGCAACTGAATTAATTGCTGGAGCACATTGGAGACCTTCCAGTATGTTCTGTGATATACAGATGTTAAAAACTTCCAGCCGGCCGCGGTGGCCGTGCGGTTCTAGGCGCTGCAGCCCGGAACCGCGGGACTGCTACGGTCGCAGGTTCGAAACCTGCCTCGGGCATGGATGTGTGTGATGTCCTTAGGTTAGTTAGGTTTAAGTAGTTCTGAGTTCTAGGGGACTGATGACCTAAGATGTTAAGTCACATAGTGCTCAGAGCCATTTCTTAAAAAACTTCCATGTTTTGAGAGGTGGTAGTGTGGATCAAAAATCAAGATACAAATGTTCAGCAAACATGGGCTCTAAAGCCTACCTTAAGAGCTAAGACACTCTTATCTCCGCTACGGCGAAACGTATCTCATTTACTGCATGCTCTGCTATTAGGAACAACCTACAGAATGTAGTAACAAATGAGGATACATTTCTCTGCTATTTTCCATGCACTGAACATCTGTTAGTCTTTTTACTATACACAAAATTCACTTTTCTTGGTAAGTGTTTGCTTTACTTTGCTTGCTTTACTTTATCTTTCCACTTACCAGCACAATGAAAGCCTATTATTTCAGACAAGTATGGCAGGCATAATCTTCTGTAATTGACTGGCAAATCATCGAGGCTGTGTCCTAGATGCCAAAAAATATACAGAACACAATGTAACATCTACGCAACTGTATCACTGGCTTTTTTAATGACTAGCAGATTCTGTATTCGTAGCTTCAACAACGGCAGATAGTGGCAGACCCAGTACCATTATACTCCTGTTGTGGAGGAGTGAGCATTCCAACGGAGGAGTGTCCTTGAACTGGTGTACATAGAAGTTTATCATCTATCGGGGTTAGCCATCCTCTAAACTAGGCGATCTTGCATACATAGTGTGTCCAAGCCCTTCGGTCACAAGGTCCGTTTGCCACAATCTAGTTACGGCAATAGATGTTTCAAAGATGT
The DNA here is from genome assembly GCF_023864345.2 of Schistocerca serialis cubense. Taxonomy (NCBI): domain Eukaryota; kingdom Metazoa; phylum Arthropoda; class Insecta; order Orthoptera; family Acrididae; genus Schistocerca; species Schistocerca serialis. The sequence continues at coordinate 384,159,727 of NC_064639.1, forward strand.
GGCGAAAACTCACTTAGCACTACAGCCGAGGCAAACAGGTCGGTTGGTGCAAGATATGGTCAATTCCTATGAAATTACTTGTCTGTCCTGCTAGTGGAGGTACCATTCCAACAACGGCTGAAGATGTGGCTCTTGCGTGATGGAGCACCAGATCATTTTCCCCGAAATGTCAGAGAACAGCTCACGCAAACATTTCATGGGCGATGTGTTGCTGGGGAGGTCCAGTACTTTGGTACCATTTCGTTCTTCGTGATCTTAATCCCTCGAATTTTTGCTTGTGGTGACACCTGAAATCCTTGATGTATGTACAAACTCCACAGGAACGCTTCGTCAATGGCTGCCAACGTAACCGTGACCAATGTGAAGGTTTTCGGGGTGTGTGTATGGCCCTAAGACGTCAGACAAACGCGTGCCCCACTATGAGTGGACTCCATATTGAACTGCTCACAAGTGCAAGTGCAAGTCGCATGTAATAACAAGCAGATGACATTACAAGCTGAGTTGTTTCACACAAAAAGGATTAACGTGTTTTCACTTATGTACTCATTTATTTACTGCATTCTTTAAGTCGTTGGTAATAGCAAAGTGCTGGCAATAGAAGAGATGAGTTTCACAGTAGTGAAGATAAACAAGTGCTCATAGCTCTTAAGGTATGTATTTTAGAGCCCATGTTCACTGGACCTTTTTTTATTTTTTGGTCCATGCTATTACCTCACAGAATACGGGGTACTTTTTATAATACCCTGTATAAACATAAGTAGCCAATATACATACAGTCTAAGTTCCTATAAATTAAATTAATACTTTTATTATAACTACGGAGAATCAGAAACAGACTAACTTTCTTTCATGTACATTTAAAACATTTTAGTGTCTTTAACGAAAGAACATTTTGTGAGATGAGCTAACTGTCGAATACAGTAAAAATCGGTTTGATTTAAAAACGCGTATTAATTTACAGGGAAGTTTGTATATTGTACAACAAATTTATTCAAGGAACATGTTATTGCTAAGAAAATATCCGTAAAGCAAACTCAGAAGAAGCCTTACAGTTCATTAATATGCTCTCTGCTTGAGATATATTTTGTACGTGGGATTGAAATGCACAATAATTTTCAGTGGAATTTAACATTGCATTATGTGATAATTCACTCATTACTTTTTAAATGTTATTGTCTTAGCGGCGATGGTAAACGAACTAACGGCAATGTTGAGCTCCCTGCTACAAGGAGAATTTGGCACCAACGCTCTTCTGAACGCATACAAAAACATGTTGCGTGTTTGCTGAATATTAAATGGCTTTCCAAATCTCCCTAGTCTCATCTGTTTTGTTCAGAACCGACATTTCTTTAGAGTGAAAGCGACGTTCTTGAGTGGCAGTGCTTTGTATAATCTTTTTATCAGGTACACCAAGGTTGTGCAGTCGTACATCTCACGAAAAGAAATTTCGTAACCTGGGTATCAGGCCGCAGCGAGGCAGAATCCAACATATTCGTAACCTGTAAAGCACTGCGTTGTTCAATCAGTCATTCAGTTTCAGTTTCATTTACGTTATTTACGCGTCTTATACAAAATTTATTTGTTTTTCTACTACGGAAGAAGCATTTGAACATGTGACGAAATACATTAGGGGATATCCATCGTCGTGAAACACAATTATTTATCTATTTTTTTGTCATTCACACCACAAACCACTGTTAACGCAGCTGCGATGTCTTCATTATTTAGCTACCATCGTTTTCAAAGATGATTTGTAGGAAATCATCATTTATATTCTGAAGGTAAAATAGATCAGATTGTTAGACCACGTTATGTTCATCTTCACGTTTCTCCTTCACAAAACGATGTTTCTACCTCTCTGCTACGTGCTCTTCAGGATCTTCTGTTGCATAGTGAAGGCTGTCGCAGACTAATGTCGTGTTCACTGATACGGTGGAGCTTTTCCTGCGCCTATTCTGAAGAAGCGAAGTTGTTGGATATAGCTTTTCAGGCTTTTCTTGACAGGCCAACGTTATTGGATGGATACCAAAGTATGCATAGAAAGAGAGAGAAAGGGTATGTTTAGCAAAATATTATTCTCGTGCAGTACAGACGTATTCTTGGTAGATGTTTGTAAGCCTCACGCACCGTAGTTGGGTTTTTACTTTTTTGATGGCAGGAAGCTACGAAGCTGGAGACCTATAGGCGTCATCCCTACTGAAATGAAATTCATTGGTAGAGATCTCAAATGCTCCCTTTGTTAACTGAACCCGACAATGTTCTTCGACAGTTTTCAGCTAACCGAGGATATCCGAAGAGCTTGATTCCATCGGAGAGGTCGAAACGTCGTTTTGTGAAGAAGAAATCTGAAGAGGATCATGGCGCGACTTAACAACCTAGACGATTTTATCTTCAAGACTGCACACGTATATGCTGTATAGTTTTTCGGTCGTTTGGAAGCATATACGATGTTTTTTCAGCAACGATCTCGTCAATGTTCTCAAATTTTTTTGTTGTATCATGCAAACAGAAGTACTACCTCTTCTTAAGGAAAAGTTTGGCGAGAGAATTCGCCTAATTTCCAGTGCACATTTGTAATAAAGTTTTTACATAACAAAAGAATCACTCTATTCACTTTAACAACCATTATGACTCGAGAGTGACTGAGTTTCTAATAATTCTTTCGTGCTACCCTATTTTTAAAAATTTGAAACTGGATATTAAGTTATAAAAATGTAAGTATGGCTGTAATTTTCGATGGCTATTTATTCAATAATATAGTAAGGTAATATGCGTCTTCGCCAGAACATTTTTATACAGTAACCACGAAATTACAACAAGAAGCTTATTATCTCTATACTGATTACATCACAAGAGGTCTTAAGTATGCCACACACTTACGCTTTAGGAACATCATGTGCAAAAGGCAACTAAAAATCAATAAGCCGATATTCTACAATTAAAACCTGCTGTTGTTGACCTTCACCTCCTGTTATCCTGACAATGATGTAGGTTAAGTTCTGTCCTATGTTTAATGAACATATTTAAATTCCGTCTTTGAAACTACAAGAAATGCGTGTTTTTGTCGCCAGATACATTTAGTTTGATTCGAATAAAACATCAATAACCTGTAATGAAAGATATTTATAAACTGGCTTGCTTTCCGAATCGAAAAACGGAGATTTACAAAAGATATTGAATTTACTTAACGATATTTTATGCCTGATTTTCTCTCTCATTATGAAATGTTGTCTGCTTAAACATTTAGAGTTGTTCTTTCATTTGGCACTCCTGAGTCCGGCGTAATCACACGTTGCTTTTCAGAACTATGGATTTCTTGACGTGAAGTACACCACAGTATAGCACAACTACTGTTTCTGTCTATTTTTCTGGCTACATATGTCTTGTATGTTTTGTGCAATGTTACCAATTGTATCATTAGATTTTAATTTGATTTAAAAATGTTGTATTTCTCTTTGATTCATCAATAAAACAACATAGCACCGTCATTTGTGTGTTATGTTGTTTAATTATGTTATTATATATTTATTTAATGTGTAAAAGAGATGAAGATTTTTTGATGAACTTGAAGATTTACATGGTTACTGGCTGGGTGGGAGGTGAGAGAGAGAGACGTTGGGTGGGGGAAAAGGGGGGCAGGAAGATGACTGAACAGTGAACAGTGAATGGTAACTGTGCTAGAGGAAAAGAGGGGATATTATTTTATCTGTATGGTTTATGAAAACTTTGGCTAGTGTTCCTGAAAGAGGTAAACCCATGGATAAACATTCTTCTTGTGTGATTTAATTCATATATTTCTGCTGTGTTATTAACTTTAAAAAATGTTATTGTTTCATTTGTATATTCATGGAGCAGCTGGATGTGTGTTTTTAGGTTTTCTGTAATGGTTATTAACAGGAATGCAAAGAGCACAAGTTTTCTATGTCAGTCGAGAGCAGCGCTGCTGAGTAACCGATTTTCATGTCTGTCCCGTGTTCTGTTAGCTAAGTGCTACTGCTTATTGACCTATCATTTCCGAGTTTATAAGACTGCATGAGCTGTGGCTGCATTTGTTTAGCTAGTAGCTATATGGGAGCTGCTCTGAAATTTACTATCAGACAGAGAGGAACGGCTGTCTTAGAGCTTTTTGCCTGGCATCTGATGTTGGGTGTCTGACCTTTCCCTTCCATTTTTTTCTTTTTTTGTACATATCTCCATTTCTTCCTGTCTGAAAATGTATGTTATATGTTTCCGAGTGTACCGTTGAGCAGCCATGAACTTGAACTCCAATCACACACACACACACACACACATTGTTTCTGACTGAGTTTTCCCATATGTTTGAATCTATTTGTTGTGACTGATTTTAACAATATTTTATTGCATAAAAATCGAATATGCAGTAACACTGTTCTCTACTGATGCACAAGGCGTACATGTTTTGCACCCCTGTTGATGAAACCATTAAATTAATTGAAGTAAACCTAAAACCACACAAAACCAGTTACTCCATGTATGCACAAATGAAACAATAACATTTTTACAGTTAATAACTCAACAAAAAACATTTTAAATTCAGTCAGGAATACGACATACAGGAACAAGGTAAACCAATGGGTTCACTCTTTCAGGAACACTAGCCAACGTTTTCGTAAACCATACAGATAAAATAATATTTGGAGATGTAATAACAAAGTGAATCTACGATGTCATCTGCTGCTACAGGTATATGGATGACATAACATGTATGGCAGGTGAACCATAGAACAAAATGCAGTGATACACATAGACATAAATACTTTGCACAATAACATAACTTCGATAATCAACAAGGAAAAAAACCACGCTCAGAAATCTTCACCTTACCATAAGAACCGACAATCACCTTTGAAATATACATAGTAAACACACAACAACAGAGGCAGCACCAAATCACCCACAGAATCATAAACAGATTCGAATCAGATAGCATGCTAAACAAACTCAATAAGATTCCTCAACATTTACAATTACATAAAGGAACAATCCACTAGAGCACAGACAGCATTAAAAATGGCAACAAATAAATATTTGCAGAAAAACTTAACACAAAACATCAAGACCCAAATATTGAAATAAATCAAATTACATCAAATAATACAAGCACCACAACACAGTAAAATGGTATACAATAAACTGTCACAATAAATTCTTGTACAAAATAGTTGATATATTCAAAATTAGGACAACAATGTCCACTAAACAAATAACTTAATAAAGAAACACACGCCTAAACTAAAACCAAAACCAGGAAGATACAAACATTCTGGTATCTACCACTTCAATTGCAGGGATTCTGAAAAAATCTACTTTGGGATGACATGCACGACATTTTATGCAAGACATAAAGAGCACATCTGGGCACGGAATCACTACAAGTCTCTTAACATCTGCAGTCCACCGCAAACAAGAATATTATAGGCCAAGCACAAAACATATGAACATTGAAAGGACTCTACTGGGACACACTTGCGTTTGGCACCCGAGTATGATAATAATATTAATGTCAACCAAAATGGAACTATGATTTTATAAACGATATATGTCTCTGACAGGTTTTACAAGGCGGATCGCTGTCTGTGCACGACCGCAGAGCCAAAGATATTGCTTCTGGTCTGAAACTTAGTGTTGGAGTAAGGTAACGCTGGGCACAGATGTAGGTAGCTATCTGTGAGTGAAAGAAGGTGACGTAGGCAGTTTTTTGAAGCTACTGAATGCTAGATTAATGTATGAATTACGAGAACATGTAAGCAGAAAGCTTCATGCAAGCAAGGTAATGATGTTAAATAATTATGATTTTCGTTTTGCCAGCACATCAGTGTAGATGGGTTGGCTGATAATTTGTAATTGTTGAGTAGCCCCAGAATGTATGTAAACCGATTGATAAAAAGGCTAGTTAGATATTTCACTTTTATAATGCTTCTAAGATTTGTTAACAGAACTATATGTAATTTGATGAATTGCTTTTATGCTGGATTAGTGAGGTTAGATAACATTTGCTGTAAAAATCTTATTGTTTGTGGGTCAATTCAACTTCAGTTGTCAAATGTTTTTGAAAAGCCAAATTTAACTTGCAGTATAATTTCACAAAAAAAATCGGTGTTAGTAATTCACCACAATCAGTACCTCCTCCCCTTCCAGGTCATATATTTTTCAAAGACGTTGGATTTTCTTAAATGTTCATGGTTATCAGCCAAAAGAATTTCATGTGCATTTCATGTATTATGGCCAGCATCGCACTCTGCTAAGCCTCTAGCTAGCATTCATATTTTTTCTTATGAGAGACAAGAATATATCGTGTTCCACCTTTGCTGCTTTAAGGGTAAGACAATTTAATTTATTGTTATGTGAACAATAAGAAAAGTTATCAGTTTTGAAGACAGCTGGAGGATTCAGTGCCTAGGGGGATGAATGGATTTTGCAGTGACTGTATTTCTTTTTTGGTACTGGGAATTGCATTGCCCAATCAGTTCGTATAAAGTTTTGCAAACAACAACACAGAGTAAGCACACTACTTGCTGTTACAACACGCAACACGATTACTTGAGTTGTGTATCCATTCTACAGTTCAGCCATTCATTCGATGTAGTCTAAAAGAATTATATAGAAGTAGTATTTTAAAAGAACATTACAACACAAGAAAAATAAAAGACAGACACCTCCTCCCTATTCAAGCAGATTATCATATACACAGAGTAAAGAGTTACTCAGTAACCAGATCAATATTGGAAACTAGACACTATATAAAACAACTGAAGAAATCTTATAAGGAAGGGAAAAACAAGGAAAACCTTTGCTTTCACATCTCTCAGTTTCTTTCATTCTACATCACACCCTTTCATTCTACGTCTGGCTCCTCCACACTTTTCCGCTAGCGCAGTCACCATTTCACACCTTTGCATTCACTGTTCACTCATCTGCCCCCCCCCCCCCTCCCAACCACTCAATGTCACCCCCATCCCCCATCCACTGAAATGTAAATATTCAAGTGCACCAATAAACCTTCGTTTCTCTTACAAATTAATAAGCACATACTAACATAATTAAACAACATAACACAAACATCACGAATCAGAAAAAAATTTAAATCAAAGAAAAAGCTAATGATATAATTATTAACACTACACAAAGCATATGTAACATATGCAGCCAGAAAGAGAAACGGTAGTGGTGTTATATATGCGGTGTGTTTCACGTCAAGAAATCCACTGTTCTGCAAAACAATGTGGGCTTGCACCAGAATCGGTGGTGCCATATGAAGAAATTACTCTAAATGCGCAAGCAGACGACATTTCAGACGGCCGCTGTCTCCGAGTGATCCTGGGCACTTCAGTCCGGAACCACGCTGCTGCTATGGTCGCAGGTTCGAATACTGCCTCGGCCATGGATGTGTCTGATGTCCTTAGGTTAGTTAGGTTAAAGTAGTTCTAAGTCTAGGCGACTGGTGACCTCAGATGGTAAGTCCCATAGTGCTTATACCCATTTGAATGACATTTCTTGATGAAAGAGAAAACCAGGCATAAAATATAGTTAAGTAAATTCAACATCTTTTGTAATTCACTGTTTTGTCATTTTGAGAGTATACTTTGCTAAATTCTACTTCAATAAAACGAAATGCGTTTGGTGACAAAAACAAGAATTTTCTTACAGTTCCAATGAAGGAATGAAAATGCATACAATAATAGTACTGCAATTACAGATAGTGTGGCCATGCAAATGAGGAACCTACCTTACGTGTTGAAAGGTGGCTACACTGAGTCACAGCGCCAGAGATCGCGCCAAAGAGTTTTTTTCCGCCGCCTCCACTGGCAGTGCTTTTTCAGAAGTTGTGGTGGTTAGTGCTTTGCTGAGAGGATGTTGATAGCTGTATTATTTGACGCCATGTCGTGTGCAGTTGTTTTGATGGGCTAGACAGCAGATGTTGTTCGAATGGAGCTGTTGTAATGATCAGAGTGTATTTTCAGTCAATATATATGAAGGTAAAAAACATTTTTTTTTAAATTTCCTAATTAACAATGTCTCTTGGTCACAGGTTCAGTCAACAAAGCATCTGGCTTGTGTTCATGTATTAGACTGAAATTCGAGTTTCTATGTGCAATTATAGTATTTCAGTTTTATTTAATTAATTCAGTGTAAATGGTATTTAAAATATCTTGTCTTATTGAGGAAGAACCATGCCAGATGTGTATGTTGAATCACACATCCACACACACAAAAGTTACACTTTAGGTTTGTTGTTCGTAGTTGTTGTTTCGTAGCTTTTATAGTTGCTGGGGACTTAATTCATTAATTGTGTTAACGGAAGTTTCCTTTCATTCTTTGTTGTTATTCTATGCAGTCAGATGACTTGTGTACGCGTTTGACAATTTTGTGCAATTATGAAGATTTCAATTGTTCGTTAATCGTGTTTGAGGGAAGCATTTCATGTGAATGGTACTGTTGGTGATAAAGTGTCATATTGTGTGTAATTTTCGTATATTGACGAGTTTTGTATGTATTGTAAATGATTACGCGATCGATGAAAAAGGCAAAAATGATGGATAGGGAGAATGACGAAAATGTTAACACGGCGAACTCGCCAACACAGGTGAACAGTATGATGAATAATGAAGTAGAAAACAATTTAGTAAGTCGGGAAAATAGTCTGGAACCAGTTCAAAATTTTTCTCAATCAAAAAATTCACTGAATTCGAGATTAACGATGGAAGATTCTGAAATAGTATCGAACACAGATAGCTTTATAGCTATGACGAAGGAAGTTAGTTTTATGGGAAATGTTAGGGGCGAAAAGAATTTTGAACCAGTTAATATGGAGCAGTTGATGGGTGCTATATTAAATTGGGGATCACAGATGGGAACTTTGGCAACACAGTTAGAAACTGATATGGGAACAATGGAAACATGGTTAGACTAACTAGGATCACAGTTAGGATCTGAATTAAAAACAGTGGCAACACGTCTAGACTCACAAATAGGAACAATTAAAACAGAGATGGAAACAATGGAAACACGGCTAGATTCACGAATAGGGACATGTTTCAAGAAGATGAAAGATGAATTACAGAAAGAAATTAGAGAAGAAGTACAACCGATTTTGAATTTTCACAATAAAATATTAATTGCAATAGAAATTAGACAAAAGGAACAGGATAGAGAACAGGAAGAAAGAGATCGCGTGATAGTACAAAAATTTTCAGAGTAAAATTTACAACGTGCACACGATAAGGAAGAAATATTTGAAAGAATCGAGGAATCCGTACCAAATGACAGAATAAATAACCTAACACAACAATATGAACAGTTAGCTTTAAATGTATTAATACTGAAACTCGAGTCGCGACACTTAAGGAAGACGTAAATAAACAGAAAGAACAAATAGGTGACTTATCGGAAAGAGTTGAGGAGATTTCAGACAAATTGACAAGTCTTAGTTTAAATGGGGACAGAGATTCAGATGATACAGTTCCATTGCAATTTGCAGAAACCGAAGAGTACCAGAACATAAATAAACATGTTGAAAATCAGGGAAAATTTAATGAACGCGTTAAAAGGGAATTTGAGGCGTTACGAAAGCAAGTCAAACAATTTGAAAGCGAAATCGTAGGAAGAGACAGCAGAAGAAATTTAGAATCACAGATAGCGGAGGGCTTTGAAGAAAATAATTTATTTCACTTACGAGATGCAAGAAGAGAGCGCCAGGCGCGCGAACTTGACAATAATCGACATTCGGACTGGGACAGACGCGGTAGGTCTTTGTCGCTACGAGGCGAAAACTTTGACCATAAACACTTTTTAACTGTTGGGAAATTTAAGATCTTTCGCAATTCTGAGAATGACATACTTCCATGTTCATGGTTACATCAATTTATGTACGTACTTCCACCAAATTGGCCACTAAGTCACAAACTGGAATTTATGTGCGGCTATTTAAGTCCTCAGGGGATTCATTACGCTAAGTGAATATGTGCTGTAGCGTGCACAGGGCCCCGAGCTGTAGTGGTGCTATTTCCCTTTTAGTTTTCTGCACTGCTGCCTACTCTTTTACTATTCTTTGTATCTATCAAAACAACTCTTAAACTATCAATCTATCTAGAGAGTTGGTAATAAAATGACTGGATATGACTATTTTACCCAAAAATGATTTCGGAAATTACTGTTTGGACTTACTATATTTTCTGCAGCATTCATTCGTAGTTTAAACGAAATGTTACCTGTTTATCTTCGTGACAATATTACTTCATATGTTGATGATATTCTTATTGCTAAACGTTCTTGGAGTGAGCATAACAAAATTTTGGATTCATTATTACGTATTTTTGCAAGAGCTGGCATTACAGTGAACTTGGAAAAATCTGAATTTGGTCGTTCTCAGGTGAAATTTCTCAGGCACATTATTTCTACAGAAGGTATTCTTCCTGATCCAGAGAAATTAGATGCAATTCGTAATTATGCTGTTCCTACTACAAAACGTGATGTTCGTAGTTTCCTTGGTGTCTGTAATTTTCTTAGACGCTTTGTTAGATTGGATAATTTGGCCACACCTCGTTTGTGTGAACTATCTGGAAAGAATTGTAATTGGCGTTGGGATGAGGAAGCTCAGTCAGAATTTGAACAACTTCGTGATGCTTTAGTTGTTGCTCCACTTCTTTCACATCCGGATTTATCTAAAGATTTTTGTTTGGCGATGGACTCATCATACAAGGGCCTAGGTGGACATTTATTTCAAGAGATAGAAGAAAACGGCGTTGTAGTACAGAAAACTATTGCATTTGGAAGTCGTGTTCTCTCTAAATCAGAAAAGAATTATTCGATTACGGAACTTGAAGCCTTGGCTGTTATTTGGGCTTTCACAAAATTTCGGACATTTTTGTTTGGCAGACATACTAAGGTTTACACCGATCATCGAGCTCTGGAATTTCTTATGTCAACAAAATTAACACATGGAAGATTGTCACGATGGGCGCTGTATCTACAGGAATTTGATTTTAGTATTGTTTACATACAGGGTTCATCAAATATTATTGCTGATGCTTTATCACGTGCACCTATGGGTTTGAAACAAAGTGCTGAAGAGGACTGCAAAGAAAATAATTATTGTTTGATGTACATTCAAGGTGTTGCGTTTGAAAATTTTATTTCGTCTTCGCTCCAGAACATCGCTAAGGAGCAAAATAAGGATCCAATCTGGAAGGACATTAAGGAGAAGTGGAGGAGAAAGGAAAGCGTAGCGATTAGACAGTATTATTTAGTTCGCAATGATATTCTTTTTAAACGAAAATCGGTCGACTACTCTGTTTGGTTGGTTTGTATTCCTGATGAGTGGGTTAATAAATTGATTTGGTATACACATTTCAGTTATGCACACTTTGGTCCCAGAAAATGCTTTCATAAATTACGAGAAAGTTGCTACTTCAGTAATATGGAAAAACGTATTCGATCTGTTCTTGCCAAATGCAAATTATGTCAAAAGGCTAAGCCGCCAACTATTTCTCACAGAGCACCGTTGTTTCCTATCATTCCAGCGAAATTAAAGGAGATGGCTGCAGTCGATTTGTTCGGTCCAGTGGTTCGTTCTACTAATGGTTTTGCGTACATTTTGGTCGCAGTGGAATTGACATCAAAATATGTGTGTTTTACACCTTACGCAAAGCAACAGCTCGTTCAGTATCTAATGCTTTCATCAAACATTTTCTTAAAGAAGTGGGTCATGTTGATAAGGTTATATCAGATAATGGATCACAGTTTCGCTCTAAAATTTGGCTTCATACTCTACGGCGTCGTAAAATTAAACCAATTTTCATTTCACTTTTTCACCTTCAATGTAACGCTTCAGAGAGATGGATGAAGGAAATCAATAAATTGTGTCGTCTTTATTGTCATCAGAATCACAGAACTTGGGATCAGTATCTTCATATTTTTCAAAACATTCTGAATGAACTCCCTAATGATTCAACTTCTTTACCGCCTATATTGATATTAAAAAATAAAGCACCGACAAATCGCATTTCTGAAATCGTTCCTTTTCCGCCTACATGGAAACTGCGGCATTCTGAAGTTGCAACCTGGCTCTACGAAATATTGCATCTGCGGCTGCTGGAAGAGAGAAATCAGCTAAACATCCTGGTCGTTTAAAAACCTTGTCAGTTGGCCAAAAGGTGTTAATTAAGTCTCACCGTTTGTCTCACAAAGGAAAAGGCTTGTGTCGCAAATTTTTTCTGCTTTATAACGGTCCATATAGGGTTCGCAAAATTATTCATGGTAACACTGTCGAAGTAGAAGCTCTATATCTCGGCGCTCTAAGGGAATACATTATATATCGAACGTTAAAATTTTTGTGGAATGACATACTTTCGAGAAACCAACAGTTATACGTAAACATGCAGAGAATACAAGGATACCGCGCCGTGTTCCGGCGGCGGCACATACTCAAAGCAACAGTCAAGTCTGCGCGCTGCACAAGGCAGTCGTTGACCGCAAACAATTACTTCCTACGTCACGCGTACCTACAGCTGATCGAACGCTCAGTGCGAATGCACTGACAGCCGTAAACAAATACACAGTCTAATTTCTCCGATTAAATTCAGTATAAAGCTATAGTGACTTGATAAATTATGTTATTAACGTTCAGTATTTTTCAGGATACGGTTGTATAAAATATTTAAGAACTTCAGGTAAATTCTGTCTGTGTCCGACGTTAAGAGGACTTACTATCGAGAAAATTTCAGGAAGAATGCAATTTCGAAGAAGAAAGTAATAAACTAAAAAGGTAACTATTAATTGAGTTTATTTTTCAGGTAACTTATTTCCACTTGGTACGTACTTTAGACGTAATTTGCTGCTCGCGATTACGTGATTCATACTTCGTGTTAACTGATATTGACAATGATTGATTAATGAACAGGGTTGTTACTTGTGTATATTATGCATCGCTTGGCTGCACTGCTTTTTCACTGATGTCATATTTTTCTATTATGTGCCTGCTGTGCTTATTTATTTAAATTATAATTGTCGCATGATTAATTGTGCTGATATGGTTATGTATGTAGGTTATACTTTGTGATTTATCTGCTTGCGCCTTCATGTTTACTTATTAAGATTACATATGAACATTTATTTGCTTATGCTGATATGATGCTAATGACCTGTTTATTATGTAAGATACATATTTGCTGCTTTGCGTATGGATTGCATATTTATACATTTCTGTTTGTTGTCATAACTACTCTTTAATTTGGTATATAGAAATGCTGATATGCGGTGTACGAACATGGAGTTTAGGTCACACTATGGTATTAATTATAGATTGTTCGCTTGGCAGAGCCTGGTTGTAGGACTTGTGCTGCATCCACTTGTTGACATTCTGTTCTCCACTGGTATATTTACTCGCTATTGCATGCTTTGCTTACGCTCAGTGCCTTATATTTTTAAGATAAGAAAATGAACTGCTATAATTCGACGAACGACATTAGTACAAGAAACTTCATAGAAGTCACATGAGCTGGAGGTCTTATGGAAGCTGTATAAATTTATGCTAATAGGAAGGAAGCTAACGACATGACATACCAACACTAGGTTTAGACCATTGACAGTTATTACACTGCATTATTCGTGAGCAATTGAAATAGCAGATGACAATTGACACAAGAAATACTCCACATGTTTGCTTCTGTTTTGCCATGATTCTTAAAGTGGTGTACACACTGTGAAATATTGCTATCATTCACACTCCGTACTCATACTTACTTACTGAAAGTTATTCAAACTAAAGGCTGGTAGAGGTCATTTAATGATGGACAAGGTAACCAAAATGTATTTTATGATTCATAATGAGTAGGAGATTTGGGTCAGATGGATTACACAGAGGTTGTGTGTGGACATTGTGTCTTCGGATTGTATGGGATGATGAACAGAGGCTGCACTAGGATTTTATCTGTACTTGTTCGAGGAGACTGACTAGAGGAAAGAGTTGTTATGGAAGTGAAATGATATTGGTGATAAGGTTTATATGTGTTGACGTATTGAAGAGGTATTATTGAGGTATTGAGATTATGTGAAGTTGATGATTATTGGAGTTTTGGTGGACAAGAGGTAAGGTAAATGATATTGATGATAAGATTTATATGTATCGATGTAAGAGGTATTATCGAAGTATTAAGATTATGTGATGCTGATGATTATTGGAGTTTTGGTGGATAAGAGGTAAAGTAAGTGAGGAGCATATTTTTTTGTTGGTTTATATGGAACAAGGAGGATGAAGATGGCAGACTAGAACACTCAAGTGGAAGGAAGATTGTCTACACACACTTTGTTAAATCAATAAGCAGTACATACTTTTTTTGGAGAGAGGAAGCATTTGCATATCTTGGCACACTGACAGTTGTTCAGCAACCGTACATTTTGATCTGGCTTGGCAAACATTGGTCTTGACATGATGACTATGACGTTGACTAACTATTATTGACTGTTATACATTGCTGCCACTACTATTTGATACACATGTCGAACATCAAATTTTGACAGAATTGCATTTACACAGTTAACACTGTTCAATTACACAGTAGTACTTAAATGTGGGTGAAAGATGAGCGAGTGTGTTTTGTGTGTTTTCCTTTCCTAATCCCAAATAATTGGTACCGACTTATCTCCTAAATATTATTTTACTTGTTTGTTGTGGTTTGCACTGACACCCATAAATATTATAGGTTTACTGATATTTGTGTATTTGTAATAGTTAATATGACAATTACCTGATATCATTTGTGTGTTTATTATAATTTGTATGTTTAGTGTAAGAGCATTGATAATAATTTTGTAAAAGCAATTGTGTGTGCATTCAAACTGTTGTTCGTGCTTACATGTATTAACATTGGTGGGTGCCACTTACAATGTTTAATTTATGCTAATGAACTCTGATGCACTGTCTAATTAGTGATAGTGAATATTATGGACTGTTACCTGCACTTGTTCAACATGATGGGTGCCACTAGGAGATGCTTAGTTTCTGCTGATGAACTCTGATGAACTGTTTAATTAGTGATAGTGAATATTATGGACTGCTACCTGCACTTGTTCAACATGATGGGTGCCACTAGGAGATGTTTAATTTCTGCTGATGAACTCTGATGAACTGTCTAATTAGTGATAGTGAATATTATGTACTGTTACCTGCACCTGCTCAACATTGCTGGGTGCCACTGTTGGAAATGCTCAACCAGTGATGAGATGTCACTTGTTGCTGTCTGCACCTCTCAACATTACTGGGTGTCACTAATGGAACTGCTTCTACTGAAATGATGTCACTTGTTGCTATCTGCACCTGTTCAACATTGCTGGGTGCCACTGTTGGAGCTGTTTAAATACTGCTGATGAAATGTTATGAGACTGCTATTTGCACCTGTTGACCATTGCCGGGTGCTACTGTTGGAACTGTGAACTACTCTGAGGAGTGCTACTTGTTTATTGAAATAGTGATAGGATTTTATGTGAATATTTGTACAAACTGATTATTTTGTGTATTTACTGTTTATGAGATGTTATGAGACTCTTACCTACACCTATTCGTCATTGCTGGTGCCATTGATTGAATGATACTTGTGTAAACTATTATGTAAAATCACATGTATGCAAGCATTTGTATTCCTTACTGTATTTTATATATTAGGTTATTGAAGGGTCAGTGCAAAGCCAAAATTTATCTAGTTACGTGGTATTTACTTATTAATATTATCTTTTATTTTTGTCTGTATTTTTTTGACGAATTTGGTGGTATTTTCACCACCAATGCTGGCAAAAATACCATCAAATTCTAGCCTGTGGAGGAAGGGCATATGAAAGGTGGCTACACTGAGTCACAGCGCCAGAGATAGCGCCAAAGAGTTTTATTCCGCCGCCTCCACTGGCAGTGCTTTTTCAGAAGTTGTGGTGGTTAGTGCTTTGCTGAGAGGATGTTGATAGCTGTATTATTTGAGGCCATGTCGTGTGCAGTTGTTTTGATGGGCTAGACAGCAGACGTTGTTCGAATGGAGATGTTGTAATGATCAGAGTGTATTTTTAGTCAATATATATGAAAGTAAAAAACATTTTTTTTTAAATTTCCTAACTAACAATCCCTCTTGGTCACAGGTTCATTCAACAAAGCATCTGGCTTGTGTTCATGTATTAGACTGTAATTCGGGTTTCTATGTGCAATTATAGTGTTTCAGTTTTATTTAATTAATTCAGTGTAAATGGTATTTAAAATATCTTGCCTTATTGAGGAAGAACCGTGCCAGATGTTTACGTTGAATCACACTTCCACACACAGAACAGTTACACTTGTGCTTTGTTGTTCGTAGTTGTTGTTTCGTAGCTTTTACAGTTGCTGGGGACTTAATTCATTAATTGTGTTAACGGAAGTTTCCTTTCATTCTTTGTTGTTATTCTATGCAGTCAGATTGCGTACTAATACTAGTCAGGGCCAACCGGTTACGAGACAGCGTAACCGAACAGACAGCTAGTAAATCAAAAAATTAAAATTATTTGCATTATATTTAATTAAGCCCCCATGCAGTGTATGGCGGTCTTTTTAAATGTTCCACACCAACATTCTATAGTCAGTATTATAAAGCAGTTACAAGTTCACCCTCTCTGGTGGCCATTTTCCAACTATGGTTACGTACCACTTAAGCCACACATTGGTTTCTTTGCCAAAGGGTATTTCACTCATACTGCACAAACTCTTTGTGATGGTGGGGTTCACTACAGCTTCATGTTTGTGTTCAAATTACATTGCATTTCAATAGTGATAGTGTGTATCTCTAGAACTTGGTCTTTGCGGGAACGATGTGTTCAACTAACAGAAATTCTTTATATGTGAAATATTACCGCTTTACTTAGTTACCTAAGCAAAGTTGATTGCTTTCAGCTGCCTTTAAGACTGTCTCTCCCAAAACCGAAAACTGTCAGTAGTTTGATCGCACGTCTCACTATAAAATGTTGAACCTATGACCCAAATGTAATTCATTAACTGTGACTCATGAGGCCCTTCAGACACTTTATTACCTGAAAATCCTGTATCTATACAAAGGATCAGTGAACAATAGAAAATCAATGTCATAAAATTCAAAATAAATTGAATTACGTGAACAACGTTCCATTGACTTACATTTCCCACACACAAGTACACACATCAAAAAAAAGTTTTGCATCACTTCAGTTCCGAGAGTTCCGGAACCTGTACAGAAAATTTTAATAGAGATCAACGTAAACATCATTTCCGCTCTTTTTATTGCTCATGAAAACCACAAATTGCATGTTGTACCGACATACAGCGAGATTGCTGTACACACCGGTACCTCTAATACCCAGTAGCATGACCTCCTGATACATGCTTGTATTTGTTGTGGCATACTATCCACAAGTTCATCAAGGCACTGTTGATCCAAATTTTCCCACTCCTTAACGGCGATTCAGCGGCGATCCATCAGAGTGGTTGGTGGGTCACCCTGTCCATAAACAGCCCTTTTTAATCAATCCCAGGCATTATCAACAGGATTCATCCCTGGATGGGAGCGCGAATTGTCATCCATGAACACGAATGCCTCGCCAATATGCTGCCGATATGGCTGCTCTATCGGTCGGAGGATGTGTCGTACAGCCGTTATAGCGCATTCCACGACCACCAATGGCATATGTTGGCCCCACATAATGCCACCCCCAAAACATCAGGGAACCTCCACTTTGCTGCACTCACTGGACCATGTACCTAAGGCTTTTAGCCTGACCGGGTTGCCTTCCAACAAGTCTCCGACGATTGTGTTTTTGAAGGCATGTGCGACACTCAGCGTTGAAGAGAGCATGATGCCAATCCTGAGCGGCCCATTCGGCATGTTTTTGGGCCCTTCTGTACCGCGCTGCATCGTGTCATCGTTGGAAAGATGGACCTCACCATGGACGTCAGGAGCGAATCTGCGCATCATGCAGCCTGTTGTGCACAGTTTGAGTCGTTAACACGACATCTTGTGGTTGCACGAAAAGCATTATTCAACATGGTGGCGTTGCTGTCAGGGTTCCTCCGAGCCATAGTCCAAAGGCAGCGGTCATCCACTGCATTAGTAGCCCCTGGGTGGCCTGAGCGAGGCATGTCATCGACAGTAACTGTCTCTCTGTATCTCCTCCATGTCCGAACAACATCGGTTTGGTTCACTCTGAGGTGCCCGGACACTTACATTGTAGAGAGCCCTTCCTGGCACAAAGTAACAATGCGGACGCGACGGAACCGCGGTATTGACCGTCTAGACATGGTTTAACTACAGAGAACAAGAGCCGTTTACCTCCTTCCTGGTGGAATGAATTGAACTGATCGACTGTCGGACCCCCTCGGTCTAATAGGCGCTGTTCATGCATGGTTGTTTGCATCTTTGGGCGGGTTTAGTGACAACTCTGAACAGTCAAAGGGACTATGTCTGTAATACAATATCCACAGCAATGTCGGTCTTTAATAGTTCTGGGAACCGTGGTGGTGCAAAACTTTTTTTTTATGTGTGTATAGTAGAATACACTGGAATGCAGAAACAACACAAAATACCTGAGGCTCCTAAGAAAGGAAAAAATAACTTCACTGAAGAGCCAAAGAAACTGGTACACCTGCCTATTGTCGTGTAGGGCCTTCACGAGTACGCAGAAATGCCGCAACATGACGTGGCATGGACTCGACTAATGTCTGAAGTGGTGCAAGATGAACTAACACCATGATCCTGCAGGGCTGTCCATAAATCCGTAAGTGTACGAGGGGATGGAGATCTATTCTGAACAGCACGTTGCAAGGAATCCCAGGTATGCTCAATAATGTTCATATCTGGGGAGTTTCGTGGCCAACGGAAGTGTTTCAACTCAGAAATGTGTTCCTGGAGCCACTCTGTACCAAATCTCGACGTTTGGGAATTGCTGCTGCAATTGTCCAAGTCCGTCGTAATGTGCAATCGGCATGAGTGGATGCAGGTGATCAGACAGGATGCTCACGCACGTGTCACCTGTCAGATTCGTATGCAGACATATCAGGGGTCCCGTATCACTTCAACTACACACTCCCCACACCATTACAGAGCCTTCACCAACTAAACAGTCCCCTGCCGACCTGCAGGGTCCATGGATTCGTGAGGTTGTCTCCATACCCGTACAAGTCCATGCACTTGATAAAATCTGAAACAAGACTCGTCCGACCAGGCAACTTGTTTCCAATCATCAACAGTCCAATGTTGATGTTGACGGCTCCTGGTGAGGCGTAAAGCTTTGTGTCGTGCGGTCATCAAAAGTACACGAGTTGGCATTCATCTCCGAAAGCCCATATCGATGACGTTTCGTTGAATGGTTCGCACGCTGTCACTTGTTGATGCCTCAGCACTGAAATTTGCAGCAATTTCATGAAGGGTTGTACTTCCGTCACATTGAACGATTCTCTTCAGTCCTCGTTGGCCCCGTTCTTGCAGGATCTTTTCCCGGCCGCAGCAATGTCGGAGATTTGATATTTTACAGGATTCCTGATATTCACGGTTCACTTGTGGAATGGTCGTACGGGAACTTCCCCACTTCGTCGCTACCTCGGAGATGCTATGTCCCATCGCTCGTGCGCCGACTATAACACCACGTTCAAACTCACTTAAATTTTGATTAACCTGCCATTGTAGCAGCAGTAACCGATCTAACAACTGCATCAGACACTTGTTGTCTTAAATAGGCATTGCCGGCTGCAGCGCCGTATTCTGCCTTTTTACACATATCTGTATTTGAATACGCATGCCTATACCAGTTTCTTTGGCGCTTCAGTATATTAATAAGGATACATCAATATAAATGTTAATATCTTTCATTTTATTTAAACTGAGAGTTACACTATGCCCAAAGGTAGTTGCTACAAATTTTCCAATTCTAAGTATCGCGCTTAGTAAGCGAAAGTTTCTCCGGGAAACTCGTCAGAGAACTACGGTCTTCCAGTCCTGTACCGAAAAGAGTTCCTTCCTCCCGGCCGTAATGTAAACTTAAAACACTCCGTCCGAACAGGCTTTGGAAGGCCCAACGGCACCGTTCGGCCGCCGTGTCATCCTCAGTTCACAGGCGTCACGGGGATATGTAGGGGCACGTGGTCAGCACATCGCTCTCCCGGCCGTATGTCAGTTTATTAGACCGTCAAAGATCTCTGTTGGATTCCTTTCGTGTTAGTTCCTGAAATCTGTTGTCATTTACGGCATACATTCCACTTCTAAATTTACTGTGGTGTTTCTGACTATCTGGGAGTGGACTGAGCAGTGGGAACGTGTTACTTTTGCACATAATCAAGAACGATCTGTCACACTACTACACTTTAAAACACAGTTTATATGTAATTCATGTCACACAGTCTCATACGGAACCTACATCCACTTTCTTTTATATACTGTATATGATAAGATACTGTCATCCCCCTTCCCTTCTGTGTGAAAGGATGAATGAGCAAATTTATTTCTAGTTGCATGCTTGATGGTAGCAGACAAGCCTGTCTGCTAGAGAACAGTAGGACCAACGTCGGAACAGGTAGCTACACTTTCTAAAAGCAAAGAGGTTTCTATTCTTAGTATGGTCCTGTCTGTCCCTTGTCATGTTGGTATAGGAAGCTGCCTCTCTGGTCACTTCCGTTTGTATCTGTGAAGCACCCTCGGTAGGGGCCAAGGCCTGTCTGTCTGCGGCGAGCGTCTGAAGTGGTAAGATCTCTGGCTAAGCGCGTCTCTGCTAAGTCCGTAGGACAACGGATTTCTTAAGTTCAGCCTAGCTGAAAATTTAATCACCTTTATTTCAGGTTTAGATCTAAAATATGTAATCTTAAATTGCAACGCAGTGTAATTCGAGTGTGAAGTTCAGAATATCTTCCAGTATTAGCTTTGTCACTGCTTTGTGAGTAAAGTGGAACCACATGTTGAGGATCCATAACTGTAACTAAGATCATGAATCTTAAATGCGAAGGTGCGTGAGATTATAACGTCTCGTCTTGACAATATTTTTCAATATAGCAACTTTTCTTTATGTTTAACCCACTTGGGGTGTACTTTGTGAGACCAGTACCACGTGCTTATACAGTTGTTTGACCCATCAGGTTAATAGTAAGACGATAGTAACCAGTTCGAGGTTTTTCTTTTGTAAATTGCGTTTCGATGTAATTTATTTTAATTATCAAAATTATTGTGGAGTTACACTCTTTGTGTAAACCAAGTTGACCACATGAAGCATGTGGTGTAATCACCAAAGTAGCCCTCAGCTATTCTTTTCGGGAAGAATTCAGTATGAATTCAGTATACCAGTGTGTGGTAATTTCATGACGGATAGGATTGCGCTACGACCGTAACTTCTGTGGGTGAAAATTGAATCGGTTGGTTGTGGTTAATTTCCTCTTGCATATGTTTCAACGTTCTTCATGTGTTATTTTATGAATGCAGTGTTGTATGCAGTCTCCCAATCTTGGCTCCAAATTTGATGTGTTCCGTAGGATTACAAACTCACATTTTCACAATCCTAAATAAGGCACCAGTTTAGTTATGAATCAGGCTTAATATGCTGAACCTTTAACGGAACAATGATCAATGTTAAAATAAATGTCCAAATTTAAACTGATTTATTTCTTTTTATTTAAATTCTCTTTATATATATATATATATATATATATATATATATATATATATATATATATATATATATAAAAAATCACCAGTTGTGGTAAGAAGATGACTATTAAAAGATTATAATTAATGTTAGTCTGGTTGGGAATTTGGTAAGCTAGACTGGATACCTGGTGAAACAGTTGCTCAATAATGGAAGGTTAACTTCCCGAGATAGCTCACAGCTTTTAACCCGCTTTTATTGTCTTGAATATCAGCACCGCTTACAGGAAAAATTAAAGCATCAACATTACAACCGGAGCCGCTGCTTCTCAATCAAGTAGCTCCTCAGTTTGCCTCACAAGGACTGAGTGCACCCCGCTTGCCAACAGCGCTTGCCAGAGCGGATCGTCACCCATCCAAGTTCTAGCCAGCTGGACAGAACTTGACTTCAGTGATCTGACAGGAGCCGGTGTTACCAGCCAGTGTGGCCAGCCATAGACTAACTACAACAAATTCTATTCAGCTCTGTACACTTTGTTTCCGCCATTGCAAGCAGAATTGTCAGGTTCTTCCTTCGTGCAGCCTGCCCATCGCTGTGTTAATATCTATCGCAGCACAGCGCCCTCGAAACCCAACCTTTGGAGGACGACAGTGGTTGACTACCCACTGACTCCTCTCCCTTCCACATCCCATACCCTGATACATATTCTTGGCCTCTTCACTCTTTTGATTGGTTGTCTCATAAACTTCAGCAGAGACATTCTCACATTGGTCACTTGCCTCACTTTTATCTAGTTGCCTTTCTTGCTCCTTCCAGGACAGTTACCTGGTTTGGCTCTCGCTTAGAAATTACAAATATTACCTTTAAGAACACTTTGCAGCTGTTGGTTCTCATCCGTTCAATGTTTGCAAGTGGCCCCGGTGGTCCCAGAGAGGCTGCGGTTCCATAACGACTCCAGGCGTCGCATAGGCTTTACAGCAAACATCTCCGTGAACTACACTACTGGCCATTAAAATTGCTACACCATGAAGTCACGCAGATGATAAAGGAGTATTCATTGGACAAATATATTATACTAGAACTGACAGGAGATTACATTTTCACGCAATTTGGGTGCGTAGATCCTGAGAAATCAGTACCCAGAACAACCACCTCTAGCCGTAATAACAGCCTTGATATACCTGGGCATTAAGTCAAAACAGAGCTTGGATGACGTGTACAGGTACTGCTGCCCATGAAGCTTCAACATGATACCACAGTTCATCAAGAGTAGTGACTGGCGTATTTGACAAGCCAGTTGCTCGGCCACCATCGACCAGACATTTTCAACTGGTGAGAGGTCTGGAGAATGTGCTGGCCAGGGAAGCAGTCGAACATTTTCTGTATCCAGAAAGGCCCGTACTGGACCTGTAACATGCGGTCGTGCACTATCCTGCTGAAATGTAGGGGTTCGCAGGGATCGAATGAACGGTAGAGCCACGGGTCGTAACACATCTGAAATGTAACGTCCACAGTTCAAAGTGCTGCCAGTGCGAACAAGAGGTGACCGAGAGGTGTAACCTATGGTACCCCATACCATCACGCCCGGTGATATGCCAGTATGGCGATGACGAATACACGCTTCCAATGTGCGTTCACCGCGATATCGCCAAACACGGATGCAACCATCATGATGCTGTAAACAGAAACTGGATTCATCCGAAAAGATGACGTTTTGCCATTCGCGCACCCAGGTTCGTCGTTGAGTACACCATCGCAGGCGCTACTGTCTGTGATGCAGCGTCAAGGGTAACCACAGCCATGGTCTCCGAGCTGATAGTCCATGCTGCTGCAAACGTCGTCGAACTGTTCGTGCAGATGATTGTTGTCTTGCACAAGTCCCCATCTCTTGACTCAGGGATCGAGATGTGGCTGCACGATCCGTTGCAACCATGCGGATAAGATGCCTGTCATTTCGACTGCTAGTGATACGAGGCTGTTGGAATCCAGCACGGCGTTCCATATTACCCTCCTGAACCCACGGATTCCATATTCTGCTAACAGTCATTGGATCTCGGCCAACGCGAGCAGCAATGTCGCGATGCGATAAACCGCAATCGCGATACGGTACAATCCGACATTTATCAAAGTCGGAAACGTGATGGTACGCATTTCTCCTCCTTACACGAGGCATCATAACAACGTTTCACCAGGCAACGCCGGTCAACTGCTGTTTGTGTATGAGAAATCGGTTGGAAACTTTCCTCATGTCAGCACGTTGTAGGTGTCGCCACCGGCGCCAACCTTGTGTGAATGCTCTGAAAAGCTAATCATTTGCATATCACAGCATGTTCTTCCTGTCGGTTAAATTTCGCGTCTGTAGCACGTCATCTTCGTGGTGTAGCAATTTTAATGGCCAGTAGTGTAGTTAACTTTGTTGTGTTTGACATTCCTCAGGCGTTTTTACTTAGGTATGCCTGCCTCCCGGCTTCCCAGAAACGCCCCACAATATATGCACCGTTTACACTCTTTAGGCGAAGACTATTATCCAGGGAGATATTCTCATGGCGATCCAGCTAGTAGGCTTTCCGTATTCCCCCTCCAACCTCCAAATGGAAGTTTGTGTGTGTATGTGAAGTCCAATAAGTTTCTTGCGTATTTGTTTAATATGGTGTCCTGTAGCGCAGATAATAGGACTTTTGGAAAAGCAGCTCCGCTGAAATGTCATGCATGCGAATTTATATACACATTGCGAGTTTGGTTTGAAAGGGAAAGGGACATTGGTGGGTCTTTGATACCACTGAGTAAAATGTCTGACAGCATCGAACATGTCTGCAGCGACAGTGAAGAGAGTCACAAATGATAAAAGAGGCTGCCAGTTCATCTGGTAGCGCTTTTATTGTGGCGCCTGGGAAGTCAAGGAGGAGATTGCGTTGTATGATTGAAGTAGACAACTTTGACGAAAGTGCTGTCAGCCGACATATATAAGCGTACTACAGCAGGAAGGAGTACCCGACAGTTAAAAAGTTGATGGCATCACTGTCGAGCAGAAGGACAAGTCTTTCCATTGTTTTAAAAAAAAATGCCTTCCGGTAGAACAAGTTTTCAGTAGAAAAGGTACTGATGGAACTTGGAGATATTGTAGCATGGAGATGTTTCCTGTGTGAGTTACTTGCAGTGAATCCTGAGAATATAATATGGATTGTCGAAACCGAAAACATGGGTCAACGTGCCTCATCCAAGATGCGTCGCGTGGATAGACGATACCTGCCACGGAACTATGAGGTGCCAACTGGTAAGTGAGGGCGACTAATTATTTTTCATGCTGGCTCTGTGAACGGCTTCACAGGCTGCGACATGGTCGCGAATTGGACAGTGACTAGAATACAGAATAATTTTCCTTTACTTCACGTCTATGGTCACAATTTTTTTTTGTCATCAGACTACCGGTTTCGGTCTACAATGATCTTAAGATGGTCATTATAGACCGAAACCGGTAGTCTGATGACAAAAAAATTGGTGACCATAGACGTGAAGTAAATGAAATTTATTCTGTGAACGGATTTGTTCCCGGTGCTACGATCAAGTTTCAATATTTTCAGCATTTAAGTACTTAAAAAAAGAAATGACTTTCAGTCACAACGAGGAAATGAATGCTAATACATTTAAAGCTTGTTCGTCACTCGTTTGGTATCAAGTATCAGGTCTGGTATGATTTTGTAATGGACGACATGCCGTACCATTCGTGTAATTAAATAAGGCACCAACGGGTACAGCAAGGAGAGATGAAATGGTCTGCTGGTTGAAAGATAATATAATTTACTTTCAACAGAACATGCGAAAATGGGAAATTCTGGAATTAGTGAAACGTTAAAAGCCACGGAAGACGAAGTATGTAATTTATACGTTAGCAGAGAACCAAGACCACAAAAGATACACATCATCCATCTCACCACTGCCATTACAACGCCATCGAAATTGTCTCCGCTCAAGTAAAAGCAGATGTCGGGGAGCGAAACAAAACTTCTACGTTGCGAGACACAGGCAGACCGGTAAAAGGAGCTGTCACACAAACAACGCCAGAAAATTGGAACAACGTCGAGAACCACATGTGGAAAGAGATTACAACGTCGAACGTACAAGGAAGCGTAAGAATAGAATCCATACAAAATATTGTAATTTATTAAACAGAGGATGATGTCAGTAGCAGCGAAGATACCGAAACCTGTGTGGTCGTAACATTATTTGTTTGTGTGTTCGTGTAAGGAGACAAACACTGCTAGCGATGTGAAAAAGCATTTGATCAGGGAACACATTGGTCAGTAGAATGCTGTCAACAAGTGTTGTAACCGCGACCGGAACAGTCGCAGGGTTGAACTGACGAAAAACGCGGTGGGACTAGCGGAGCGGCCCGCGAACAACAACACAACGGGAGAGGACGGACACGACCAACGAAGGACCTTACGACAACAACAAGGACGAAACAACAGAGTCAAGAAAACCTAACTAGACAACCACGTCCACTCGTAAACAAAACACGAAAGTAAATACGCTGTCTAAGTCGAGGCGATATGTCATGAGACGTACGCAAGGTTAGACTGGCTGGCTGAGGGTTTTTTTTTTTTTTTTTACTTTATTGTAATTTGGCACCTTATACAAGGTGGGCTGGCAGCGGCAATTTTACACCGCTCTTCAGCCTCAGTCAGTACAAATAGAGATAAACAAAGAAGACACATCAGTAACAGAACATAATGTTGGTCAAAATAACAGTAGACACAGAAATTAAAAAAAAAAGAAAAAGAAAAAGAAAACACGAAGCCGTTCACACGCGAAGAAAACAAAAGACTGTCTGCACTGTGCACGAACACTGATGATGGTGACGATTGCGTGAACGATGGAGCGTGGGCGGCGAAAAACACTAAAGCACAAACACGACGGCACACACTCAAAACTGATGGCGACGATCTCCGGCGCGCTAATGTTCACGAGGCGTGTGTGAGTCCGGGGACCTGCCAAAAGAGGAGAAGAGGGTGGGGGAAAAGGGAGAAGGGAGAGTTTAGATGCCAGGGGCAGAGGAGATGGGGGGAGGAAAGAAGGTATTGAGGGGTAGTGGAAGCGCGGGGGGGGGGGGGGGGAGGAAGGGAGGACGGAGAGAAGGGAGGGAGGGTGCCCTGGAAGGGAGGGTGCCCTGAGGAAAAAACACAGGACGTGGAAGAGGAGTATCAAAGTTGATAGGAGGGGTAGATGGAGGGGTGGCGGGCATCATCAGGGAGGGGGAGCTGGTGGAACCCACCTTGGGAGAGGGTAAGGAGAGTGGAGAGATGGAGACTGGTGGCTCGTGGGAAGACAGGTGCGGCAGTGGACGGGGGTGGGAGAGGATGGGAGAGACAAGCGGGTGAGGGGGATCAAGTTTACAGGAGGTGTAGAGGATCTGTATCCATTCGAGGCAAAGGAGGAGGTGGGGGAACGAAAGAAGGTCGTACAGGATCCGCATGGGGGAGGGGAGGCGGATGCGATAGGTGAGGCGGAGAGCATGGCGTTCGAGGATTTGAAGGGATTTGTAAAAGGTAGGAGAGGCGGAGATCCCGGCAGGGTGGGCGTAGCAGAGGATAGGGTGGATGAGGGATTTATAGGTGTGGAGGATGGTGGAGGAGTCCAGATCCCATGTGCAGCCAGAAAGGAGTTTGAGGAGACAGAGTCGGGAGTGTGCCTTGGCTTGGATTGTCTGGAGATGGGAGGCCTAGGAGAGGCGACAGTCAAGGGTAACGCCAAGGTACTTAAGGGTGGGGGTGAGGGCGATAGGGCGGCCATAGATGGTGACATAGAAGTCGGGGAGACGGAAGGAAGGGGTGGTTTTGCCTACAATGATCGCCTGGGTCTTGGAAGGATTGACCTTGAGCAACCACTGGGTGCACCAAGTGGTGAACCGGTCAAGATAGGATTGGAGAAGGCATTGGGAGCGCTGCAGGGTGGTGGCGACGGCAAGGAAGGCGGTGTCATCGGCGTACTGGAGAAGGTGGATGGGGGGTGAAGGTGGCGGCATTTCCGCCGTATACAAAAAGTGCAGAAGAGGAGAGAGGACGGAGCCTTAGGGCACACTGGGCTGGCTGAGCAAGAGGCTGGCCGCTATTGGCCGCTGCAACCACATGTTCCACTGTGGCGCCCTCACTCTAAATGCGGGCCAGAAGGCGCGCGCCGCCACAGCAAACGGCGCGATGGTGCAGAGACCTCTAGGGGTCTTCGACGTCCATGACGTCTGGCGGGGATTCAAATTCCGCGGCGCGCGGTACCAGAACAAGACTGCTGCAAGGACTAAGATCTGTCACGGCATTTCCCTGTCGAATACTGGCAACTGCGCTGACAGCTACTAAAGCTTTCCTCTCGCCGTACGTAGTATCAAACATAGTCGGTAAGCTGAGAAAGAAATTTCTGAGAATGTACGCTCAGAACACAGCATTGTATCCATAGACCATAATAACATAGACAGCGCATGTCCCTATCTCTGCCGTGAAACGCTTGAAACCAAGATCTAAGTCACGTGACTCTGGGCAGAAAGCTGAGCTGTCATTATCCGTTTTTTGAAGTGGAGTGGATGTTTACAGTTTGTCTCATTTATATCTGAAATCAAGTATTGATTCTAACAATTCAGCGAACTGTAGTACAACTCTTACACATGTAGTAGTCGCAGTTTCTCCAAAATTCCTGATAATAAAGCAGTGGTTATAGTTTATACATATGGTCGAATTGAAGTGTGTTGACAGTTCTTTTCAACAAGGACAGATTCACTGTTCCTTAGTGAATACTTACTTTTTTTGTTTTTTTGTGAATTCTCATAGTTCACCGCTTCCACAGGTGTGGAATACAAAATAACAATTTCGCAAACAGCTTTAATTTTCAAACGATTCCACAAGAATATGTGGAAATGTTTTAGTATGTTTTGTAAGAAAGGAAATTCATTTACGTGCATAATATTAGGCATTTACATAAAATAAGCTCATATATTTTCTGACTTTTGCTTAATCCAGTACAGATACCGAAACGATATCAAGATAGGAAGCGTAATATATTACAAAACAGTGATTATACTGGTGTAGTGAGCTTATTCAATGACCAAGTCTTACATCCAAGGACCAACAACCATCCTAACTTTCAACTTATGGAAATTTACTCACACAACTGAGATTTTTGTCACTTTACCTAATCTGTAGGATACAGAAAACGACTTATCTGAGCATATGCCAACTTCTTTACTTCTGCATCTAGTAAAAAGCACAACAGCATAACATTGGATCTGTAAAAAAAGTTTCATAAATTGTGCACTATAAATGCATAATGACGTACTCCACTTTGTACCCCGAGTCACGTGGCTTAGATATTGGTTTCAGTAAAATGACGTCATGCGCAGTCTATGTTATCTATCATCTATGATTGTATGGAACTGAAACAAGAACTTTAGAAAAAACAGTAAAGAAGAGAATCTAGGCGTCTGAGATGTGATGCCATAGAACGATGCCGAAAACTAAGTGTACTTACAAGATGATAAACATGGAGATTCTCTGGAGAATCGGAGAGAATGGGTGCATGTGGGAAACATTCACAAGAGGGAGGAACAGGATGGTAGGACATGTGCTTAGATATCAAGGAATAACACGCCTAGTACTTTAGGGCATTGTACAGCGTATAAACCGTAGAGGACGACAGAGATCACAGTAAGCTCAAGAAGTAATACAGGACGTTGGTCTTAGGTGTTCCTCTGAGTCGAGGTGGTTGGCACGGGAGTGCTATTCGTAGCACCAAACCAGTCATACAGGAGAATGGCTAAGTTTAATGGCTACTAAAATAAAACGGCTGCGGTAGCAAGTTCTTCATGTAGACAGCAGAGGAAGCTAGCGCGCTACCGAAATGTGTCATGCCAGCTCGGTAGTACATTTAGAAGGCATTAGCGTGGAAAGTTCTTATTGCCTTACTGGGTGTCGTTGTGTTTGAAAAGAAGCTATAGGCGAAAGAAAGTGAAATGATTTTCAGTAGTGAGAAAGTCTAGTGGGAAGCAGCATCGCAGGTTCTTCGTGAGCATTCTGGGAGTCCAGGGCGCCTCTGCGGTCGCATCTGAGCCCGGACGCGGGCGGCGACTGTACCCGATCCCCGGTTAAGTCCCGCGGCTCAGCAGATGCCCACCTACTCGCCTACCTACCGCACACACATAACACTATATTTCACGTCCGGTGACGATGACGTGATAAAGACTTGTTTACATTAGGGTCCCATTTATTAGAGCGTGATTAATCGCGTCGCCGGGCCGGTGAAAGGCGCGTCCCACGGCCATTGTGGGCGCACGGCGCGCGCACCCGGCCTGGCGGGCCAATAGCGGCCGCGACCACCCCTGCGATACCTCGGCGTCGGAAAATGCGCTCGCCGCACTGCCACGACGGACGACGGCTACCAGCGTCTGACCGTCGCACCGAAAGTGCGGCCTGCTGGCGTCGTGTGGAGGCCGCCCTCTAACGGGCGTTTCGTTGTTCATGGGAACGTCCTCGTTTGT
Source organism: Schistocerca serialis cubense (assembly GCF_023864345.2). Taxonomy (NCBI): domain Eukaryota; kingdom Metazoa; phylum Arthropoda; class Insecta; order Orthoptera; family Acrididae; genus Schistocerca; species Schistocerca serialis. The sequence goes on from NC_064639.1 coordinate 384,189,869, forward strand.
TATTGTCGTTTCTGACAGGCCTCGCACAGTGACAATTGTGAAAACGGCAACATACAGAACAAGTGGTCACTTGGTCTTTACCGATGAGATAATATGAGGGCTGTGAGAACTGTAAGCTATAACAACAAAAGTAAAACGAAAGACTTACACTAGACGATTCTCGGAGTAAAAGCGATAAAAATCAAATTAAATTCCACTTATAGACTTCATTGTATTAGTCAGTTTCCTAAGCCTGAAAGAAATCCAATATTCAACACTAGATTTGCTAATTTATATGCGATTTTAAGATGAAATCTATAAGGTTACCAAGACGCATATCATAAGGAGCGATCAAAAAGTTTCCGTTTGAAGGCGTTGCTACAGTACATGTGAAACGTAGTCCGACTCGAATGCAGCTCTACAGGATGAACATTAATAAGACCGTCAAACTCTAGGGACGAATTCCTGCTGGAAATGGAGGGAAAAAGGTCCTACGAATAAGTGTCTGGAAACGCATCGTTGCCACAACAGATGGCGCCGACGAATGGAAGTTCCTCTGACCACGTATCGTGTCTGTTGCCCACAGTAGACGATTATGCAGATTGGTGATGCCAGTGCTGGTAAAGGGTGCTATGTCGACATGACAGAAATCTCATTATTGTGATGGTCTGGTGCGAAAACCAACGACGAAATCCTTCCCACAGAGGAAAACCCACTGCTGATAATCGTTGCACTCACTGCATGTGATAGGGATAGTAACGGGTGTCACGCAGGATATACGTAATCGTACTTAGTCTTGCAGCATGTTGGCGGGCCACTGGCCTGGAGCTTGCACTAGGGTCCATCTCAATATCCTGTAGAACCAGACCTACAAATCTGATGTGCCCACAGTCTGCCACCTCCCTACACGTAGATCTGTCTGAAACGGTCCATGATCACACAAACGCTCAAAAAGGGCTTAAAAAGTTGTGTGCTGTTCAAATGGTTCAAATGGCTCTGAGCACTATGGGAGTTAACTTCTGAGGCCATCAGTCTCCTAGAACTTAGAACTACTTAACCTTACTAATCTAAGGACATCACACACATCCATGCCCGAGGCTGGATTCGAACCTGCGACCGTAGCGGTCGCGTGGTTCCAGACTGTGAAACATCCCCTTAGAAATTTTTTTATAAATGACTGTGCTGGAAAACCTCTACGTTAGTTGATTTTCAAACAGCTGAGCAAAGCTGAACGTACTCAGACATTTCTCTCTTTACTTATTCTGATTAACACTAAACTGACACACAATATTTTTAGCACAACGAAGTCTGACCTTCAATAATCCCTACAAAAGAATGGCCCTGACCAGCAATAACCTATACCTTTCATGAATCACTTACTTCACAAAAATCTTCCTTACTCAAACTACTGCAATACAGCGTGCGCCAATACTTCCAGCTAAATGAAAGATTCTAACTACTGAAGGCACTAACTACTGATAAGCATAGCTAGCAAATGAAAGATTTTGATAGAGAACAAACAATGTATTTATCTTAATAGTGTTCAAAAGTCATCGTAGATGTATATCAGTTCATGACATCCGGTTTTACAAATTTCGTTTTTCTGACGGACACACGTCTACATCGTCCGCTCTCAAAACTCTGCCATCTGTCTCCCCACATCCACCACTGCTGGCGGTTCACCTCCAACTGCGCAACGCTACGCGCTGTTCACGTCCAACTGCCCAACACTACAATAGAGAATATTCCAACAAAGCCAACCAGCCACAGACTGCACACAGCACAGTCAGTGATTTTCATACGGAGCGCTACGTGGCATTACCGACATAAAAACCTAAACAGTCTACTTACAACTGTAGCGCCTAGAACCGCTAGGCCACACCAGCGGGCGTGTGTGCTGTGGTTGATGGCTGTGAGGGTACTTGTTTTGGTATAGCCTTGCTGCCTCTCGACTGTTTTCAAATGTTTGGCCTTACACAAATACCATCTCGACTTGTTCCCGACATGAATAGGGGATTATTCTGCTGCTTAGGGTAAGCTGCATCAATCACATAGCGTGCAATCGAGGAATACACGGCACGTGGGCGGAGGAACTTTGGTTCGTCAGCGCCATCTACCGTAGCAGCGATTCATTTCCGGATACATGTTCATAGGACCTTTTTTCCTCCATTTCCACTCAGGAATCCGTCCCTGCAGTTTGTCAGTTATATTAATGTTCACCCTGTATAATCACATGTAGGCAAAGGATTAGTGAAGTAATCGTATCCTTCAGACAGAATGCAGTAAATACGGAAACCATGGCGCTGTTATTACCAAATTCTCCCAAACAGGAGGACAAACACGGATAGACATTCATCTGGGAATCAAGAGTGTGTATGGGGCAGCGTGTCTGTCGAAAACCGCCTTTGTGAAAGAGTGCGCCAAGTTCTGTACGAGAAGGGGTGCTGCTGCTACATGATAACGCACGTCTCCATATCGCAAATCTCGTAACGCTGAAATTACGCCAACTCATGCGGGAGACACTCGAGCACCCATCCGGTTATATACCTTCGGTCCCTTCTAAAAGTCCTTATAGCGTTGACGATTCCTGTCGGAGGGCCCTGTGCAGTTGGCAGTTACGGACTCCTTCATGTAGTAGGTCCCAGTGTTTTATGGTGGGTTCGGTGGGATCATTACCTCAATGCTCACGGCGGATTTACTTGATTGTTATGCTGATTCTAGACTATATGGCCTTCCAACGGAAACTTTTTGATAGCCTCTTGTATTCTTTGATGGATAATCTTACACTCACAGACACAGTACATATTTGCTTGTACTATTTTCCTCGTATGAGTTATAACTCTGCTGTTTGAGAGCTCATAACACCAAACGGCGAGTGTCCTTGAGAGACAAAGGTATTGTCAGGAGTGTCCCAGGGAAGTGTGATACGATTACCCTTGTTCTCTACGTATAGAGTGAACCAAAAATCCGTTAGCATCTGAAAATTCGGTACTTCAGGAAATAATGTAAGTAGAGATGTAAAAATTAACATGTGCTTTGAATGACGTGGGGTTTCATTGATACACAAAAAAGGTGCTCAAAATGACTGCTAGCAGACGCTATATAAAACACAAAAGAAATAATAGCATAACAATTGATTTTTAGCAAAGACGATGTTCTGTATGACCAATGCTGAAATTTCAGCCATCATTCATGAACAATAGTTGTAATCGAGAGACGAAGTTAAGAACAGCACATCAGTCGGCGTGGTATGAAATTGCCATCGGATGTTTTCTTTTAGCATTCCTAATGAATTCGGGCAATCACGGTGGACTTCACGTAACCTCACAACCAACAATCACACTGCATGCGACCTTTTTTTTTTTTTGGCTCCAAGCACTATGGGACTTAACATCTGGGGTCATCAGTCCCCTAGACTTAGAACTACTTATAGCCAACTAGCCAACTAACCTAAGGACATCACACACAGCTATGCCCGAGGCAGGATTCAAACCTGCGACCGCAGCAGGAGCGCGATTCCGGGCTGAAGCGCCTGAAGTCCGCAGCTCGTGGTCGTGCGGTAGCGTTCTCGCTTCCCGCGCCCGGGTTCCCGGGTTCGATTCCCGGCAGGGTCAGGGATTTTCTCTGCCTCGTGATGACTGGGTTTTGTGTGATGTCCTTAGGTTGGTTAGGTTTAAGTAGTTCTACGTCCTAGGGGGCTGATGACCGTAGCTGTTAAGTCCCATAGTGCTCAGAGCCATTTGAGCCATTTTTTGAAGCGCCTAGAACCGCAGGGCCACAGCCGCCGGCACGCGACCCTTGCCGGACGATGTGTGCAAGAGCTCTTCCGCAGGCTACCAATAAAGGATGGAGCGCCATCCTGCATAAAAGTCTAACCTTCCAACAGATGCTTATCATTCAAGTTAGAGACTACATGACTCCCACTATCACTACAGTAATACACAGTTCTCATGTGTCAGCACAGCATGTTCCTGTCCAGCGTCATCTGTTGGCGAGTTCGCAGTTCTTTTCGTTTTCAACAAAGCTTGCATGGGGGCTTAATTACATATAATGCAAATAATTTTATTTTTTGTCGTTGTTTGTCCGGCTACGAAGTCTCGTAACCGGTTGGCCCTGACCAGTATTAGTACGCAATCTGACTGCATAGAATAACAACAAAGAATGAAACAAAACTTCCGTTAACACAATTAATTAATTAAGTCCCCAGCAACTATAAAAGCTACGAAACAAAACTACGAAACAATAAAGCACAAGTGTAACTGTTCTGTGTGTGGAAGTGTGATTCAACGTACACATCTGGCACGGTTCTTCCTCAATAAGACAAGGTATTTTAAGCACCATTTACACTGAAGTAATTAAAAAACCAGTAACACTATAATAGCATATAGAAACCAGAATTACACTCTAATACATGAACACAAGCCAGATGCTTTGCTGACTGAACCTGTGACCAAGAGATATTGTTAGTTAGGACATTTGAAATGAAAGAAAAAAAAAAATTCTTTACCTTCATATATATCGACGAAACATACACTCTGATCATTACAACATCCGCAATCGAACAGCGTCGGCTGTCTAGCCCACCAGAACAACTGCATACAACATGCTCACAACTAGTCACGGCTACATCAGAACACCTACTGCCCACTTCTCAATATGCACTCTCCACGACGACTTCTCGACAAGAACTCTCCACTACCACTTCTCAACAAACACTGCCAGTGGAGGCGGCTGAATAATACTCTTTGGCGCAATCTCTGGCGCTGTGACTCAGTGTCACATCTCAACAAGCACTGCCAGTGGAGGCGGCTGAATAATACTCTTTGGCGCAATCTCTGGCGCTGTGACTCAGTGTAGCAACCTTTCATATGCCCCTCCTCCACGGGCTAGAATTTGACGGTATTTTTGTCAGCATTGGTGGTGAAAATACCACCAAATTCGTCCAAAAAGATACAGACAAAAATTAAAAAGTAATATTAATAAGTAAATATCACATAACTAACTAAATCTTGGTTTTGCACTGACTCTTCAATAACCTAATATATAAAATACAGTAAGGAATACAAATGCTTGCATACATGTGATTTTACATAATAGTTTACACAAGTATCATGTGGTTAAACAATTCTATCAATAGTGTCAGCAATGACGAATAGGTGCAGGTAAGAGTCTCATAACATTTCATAAACAGTAAACACACAAAAAATCAGTTTATACAAATATTCACATAAAATCCTTTCAATAGTTCAATAAACAAGTAGAGCTCCTCAGAGTAGTTGACAGTTCCAACAGTAGCACCCAGCAATGGTCAACAGGTGCAAATAGCAGTCTCATAACATTTCATCAGCAGTATTTAAACAGCTTCAACAGTGGCACCCAGCAATGTTGAACAGGTGCAGACACCAACAAGTGATATTATGTCAGTAGAAGCAGTTCCATCAGTGGCACCCAGCAATGTTGAGCAGGTGCAGACACCAACAAGTAACATTATTTCAGTAGAAGCAGTCCATCAGTGGCACCCAGTAATGTTGACAGGTGCAGACACCAACAAGTGACATTACGTCAGTAGAAGCAGTCCATTAGTGGCACCCAGTAATGTTGAACCGGTGCAGACACCAACAACTGACATCATTTCAGTAGAAGCCGTCCATCAGTGGCACCCAGTAATGTTGACAGGTGCAGACACCAACAAGTGACATTATTTCAGTAGAAGCAGTTCCATCAGTGGCACCCAGCAATGTTAAACAGGTGCAGACAGCAACAAGTCACATCATTTCAGTATAAGCAATTCCATCAGTGGCACCCAGCAATGTTAAACAGGTGCAGACACCAACAAGTGACATCATTTCAGTAGAAGCAGTCCATCAGTGGCACCCAGCAATGTTGAGCAGGTGCAGACACCAACAAGTGACATCATTTCAGTAGAAGCAGTCCATCAGTGGCACCCAGCAGTGTTGAGCAGGTGCAGACACCAACAAGTAACATTTAAATAGAAGCAGTTCCATCAGTGGCACCCAGCAATGTTGAACAAGTGCAGGTAACAGTCCATAATATTCACTATCACTAATTAGACATTTCATCAGAGTTCATCAGCAGAAATTAAACGTTTCCAAGTGGCACCCATCATGTTGAACAAGTGCAGGTAACAGTCCATAATATTTACTATCACTAATCAGACAGTTCATCAGAGTTTATCAGCAGAAATTAAACATTTCCAAGTGGCACCCAGCAATGTTGAATAGGTGCAAGCACAAACAACAGTTTGAAGGCACACACAATTGCTTTTACAAAATTATTATCAATGCTCTTACACTAAACATACAAATTATAATAAACACACAAATGATATCAGATAATGGTCATATTAACTATTACAATACACAAATATCAGTAAACCTATAATATTTATGGGTGTCAGTGCAAGCTACAACAAACAAGTAAAATAATATTTAAAAGATAGATCGGTACCAATTATCTGGGATTAGGAAAGGAAAACACACTAAACACACTCACTCATCTTTGATCCACATTAAGTGCTACTGTGTAGTTGAATAGTGTTAACTGTGTAAATGCAATTCTGTCCAAAATTTTATGTTCAACTTGTGTATCAAGTAGTAGTGGCAGCAATGTATAACAGTCAATAATAGTTAGTCCACGTCGTAGTCATCATGTCAAGAGCAATGTTTGCCAAGCCAAATCAAATGTACGGTTGCTGAACAACTGTCAGTGTGCCAAGATATGCAAATGCTTCCTCTCTCCAAAAAAAAGTATATACTGCTTAGTGATTTAACAAAGTGTGTGTGTAGACTATCTTCCTTCTACCTGAGTGCTCTAGTCTGCCATCTTCATTCTCCTTGTTCCATATAAACCAACAAAAAAAATATGCTCCTCACTTACTTTACCTCTTATCCACCAAAACTCCAATAATCATCAACTTCACACATTCTCAATACCTCAACAATACCTCTTCTATACGTCGACACATATAAACCCTATTGCCAATATCATTTCACTTCCATAACAACTCTTTCCTCTAGTTAGTCTCCTCGAACAAGTACAGATAAAATCCTAGTGCAAACTTCAATTCATCATCCCATACAATCCGAAGACACAATGTCCACACACAACCTCTGTGTAATCCATCTGACCCATATCTTCTACTCATTATGAATCATAAAATACGTTTTGGTTACCTTGTCCATCATTAAATAAAAGAAATGCATACATGACCTCTAACAGCTTCAGTTTGAATAACTTTCAGTAAGTAAGTATGAGTACGGAGTGTGAATAATCGTAATATTTCACAGTGTGTACATCACTTCAAGAATCATGGCAAAACAGAAGCAAACATGTGGAGTATTTCTTGTGTCAAGTGTCACTTACTATTTCAACTGCTCACGAAGAATGCAGTGTAATAACTGTCAATGGTCTAAACCTAGTGTTGGTATGTCATGTCGTTAGCTTCCTTCCTATTAGCATAAATTTATACAGCTTCCATAAAACCTCCAGCTCATGGCAGTTAATTTTCTTATCTTAAAATATAAGGCACTAAGCGTAAGCAAAACATGCAATAGCGAGTAAATATACCAGTAGAGAACAGAATGTCAAGCACAATCCCTACAACGAGGCTCTGCCAAGCAAACAATCTATAATTAATACCATAGTGTGACCTAAACTCCATGTTCATATACAGTACATCAGCATTTCTATATACCAAATTAAAGAATAGTTATGACAACAAAGCAGAAATGTGTAAATATGCAATCCATACGCAATGCAGCAAATATATATCTCACATAATAAACAGGTCATTAGCATCATATCAGCATAAGCAAATAAAATTCATATGTAATCTTAATAAGTAAACATGAAGGCGCAAGCAGATAAATCACAAAGTATAACTTACATAAATAACCATATCAGTACAATTAATCAGGTGACAATTATAATTTAAATAAATAAGCACAGCAGGCACATAATAAAAAGAAAGAAAATGTGACATCAGTGAAAAAGCATAGCAGCCAAGCGATGCATAATATACATAATTAACAACCCTGTTCATTAATCAATCATTGTCAAAATCAGTTAACACAAAGTATAAATCACGTAATCGCGAGCAGCAAATTACGTCTAAAGTACGTACCTAAGGGGAAATATGTTACCTGAAAAATAAACTCAATTAATAGTTACCTTTTTAGTTTATTTGTTTCTTCTTCGAGATTACATTCTTCCTGAAATTTTCTCGATAGCAAGTCCTCTTAACGTCGGACACACACAGAATTTACCCGAAGTTCTTAAATATTTTATACAACCGTATCCTGAAAAATACTGAACGTTAATAACATAATTTATCAAGTCACTATAGCTTTATACTGAATTTTCGACGGGAGGCCCTAGCCACAAGACATTTCCATTATCAGAGAAATTCGACTGTGTATTTGTTTACGGCTGTCGGTGCATTCGCACTGAGCGCTCGATCAGCTGTAGGTACGCGTGACGTAGGAAGTAATTGTTTACGGTCAGCGACTGCCTTGTGAGCCGCGCAGACTTGACTGTTGCTTTGAGTATGTGCCGCCGCCGGAACACGGCGCTGTATCCTTGTACTCTCCGTGTGTTTACGTATAACTGTTAGTTTCTTAAAAGTATGTCATTCCCCAAAAATTTTAACGTTCGATAAATGATGTATTCCCTTAGAGCGCCGAGATTTAAGAGTTTCTACTTCGACAGTGTTATCATGAATAATTTTGCGAACTCTATATGGACCGTTATAAAACAGAAAAAAATTGCGACACAAGCCTTTTCCTTTGTGAGACAAACGATGAGACTTAATTAACACCTTTTGACTAACTGACAAGGTTTTTAAACGACCAGGACGTTTAGCTGATTTCTCTCTTCTAGCAGCCGCAGATGCAATATTTTGCAGAGCCAGGTTCACAACTTCAGAATGCCGCAGTTTCCGTGTAGGCGGAAAAGGAATGATTTCAGAAATGCGATTTGTCGGTGCTTTATTTTTTAATATCAATATAGGCGGTAAAGAAGTTGAATCATTAGGGGGTTCATTCAGAATGTTTTGAAAAATATGAAGATACGGATCCCACGTTCTGTGATTCTGATGACAATTAAGTCGACACAATTTATTGATTTCCTTCACCCATCTCTCTGAAGCGTTAGATTGGGGATGAAAAAGTGAGATGAAAATTAGTTTAATCTTACGACGCGTTAGAGTACGAAGCCAAATTTTAGAACGAAACTGTTATCCATTATCTGATATAACCTTATCAACATGACCCACTTCTTTAAGAAAATGTTTGATGAAAGCATTAGATACTGAACGAGCTGTTGCTTTGCGTAAAAGTGTAAAACACACATATTTTGATGTCAATTCCACTGCTACCAAAATGTACGCAAAACCATTAGTAGAATGAACCACTGGACCGAAAAAATTGACTGCAGTCATGTCCTTTAATTTCGCTGGAATGATAGGAAACAACGGTGCTCTGTGAGAAATAGTTGGCGGCTTAGTCTTTTGACATAATTTGCATTTGGCAAGAACAGATCGAATACGTTTTTCCATATTACTGAAGTAGCAATTTTCTCGTAATTTATGAAAGCATTTTCTGGAACCAAAGTGTGCATAACTGAAATGTATATACCAAATCAATTTATTAACCCACTCATCAGGAATGCAAACTAACCAAACAGAGTTGTCAACCGATTTTCGTTTAAAAAGAACATCATTGCGAACTAAATAATACTGTCTAATCGCTACGCTTTCCTTTCTCCTCCACTTCCCCTTAATGTCCTTCCAGATTGGATCCTTGTTTTGCTCCTTAGCGATGTCCTGGAGCGAAGACGAAACAAAATTTTCAAACGCAACACCTTGAATGTACATCAAACAATAATTGTTTTCTTTGCAGTCCTCCTCAACACTTTGTTTCAAACCCACAAGTGCACGTGATAAAGCATCAACAATAATATTTGAAGAACCCTGTATGTAAACAATACTAAAATCAAATTCATGTAGATATAGCGCCCATCATGACAATCTTCCATGTGTTAATTTTGTTGACATAAGAAATTCCAGAGCTCGATGATCGGTGTAAACCTTAGTATGTCTGCCAAACAAAAATGTCCGAAATTTTGTGAAAGCCCAAACAACAGCTAAGGCTTCAACTTCCGTAATCGAATAATTCTTTTCTGATTTAGAGAGAACACGACTTCCAAATGCAATAGTTTTCTGTACTACAACGCCGTCTTCTTCTATCTCTTGAAATAAGTGTGCACCTAAGCCTTTGTATGATGAGTCTGTCACCAAACAAAAATCTTTAGATAAATCCGGGTGTGAAAGAAGTGGAGCAGTTGAGCTTCTTGATCCCAACACCAATTAGAATTCTTTCCAGACAGTTCACATAATCGAGGTGTGGCCAAATTGTCCAATGTAACAAAGCGTCTAAGAAAATTACAGACACCAAGGAAACTACGAACATCACGTTTTGTAGTAGGGACAGCATAATTACGAATAGCGTCTAGTTTTTCTGGATCAGGAAGAATACCTTCTGTAGAAATAATATGACCAAGAAATTTCACCTGAGAACGACCAAATTCAGGTCTTTCCAAGTTCACTGTAATGCCAACTCTTGCAAAAATACGTAATAATGAATCCAAAATTTTGTTATGCTCACTCCAAGAACGTTTAGCAATAAGAATATCGTCAACATATGAAGTAATATTGTCACGAAGATAAACAGGTAAAATTTCGTTTAAACTACGAATGAATGCTGCTGAAGATACAGTAAGTCCAAACGGTAATTTCCGAAATTGATAACAGTTACCAAAGGCTAAAAATGCAGTGTATTTTCTACAATCAGGGTGGAGTTATATTTGCAAAAAACTTGCGCTCATATCAATCGTGGATAAAACTTTAATTCCATGGAAATGTTGAAGAAGTTCATCTAAATTTTGTGGACGGTCAGTTTCAGGAATGATGATATTATTTATCTGTCTGGAATCCAGAACCAAACGAATTGACCCATACTTTTTAAGAACGACGTGTAATGGGCTGGTATAAGGACTGACTGGCCTTGATCTAACATGTATTGAAGTTCACTCTTAACCTTGTCTCTGTAAGCCAAAGGATTAGCGTACGTTTTCCCCCGAAATGGTGTGTGTTCTTTTACCTTAAATAAATATTGTAAGCCTTGTATAGTTTCTGTGTGATGACTGTAGCATGTGATGTCAAAATTTGGTGCAGTTCTTCTCTTGCAACGTCATCTGGCACTTCAGCTTTCTTAACCTTTTCATTAATTAATTCTTCGCTATTAATTATATCATCCATCCCGTCTCTGTATCTATTGTCATTGTCATGAATGAACACATTGTCGTCATAATGCTCAGCGAAAACATCAGAAGTAAGAAACCTTAAACATTTTGTGTCTGATACAGATTTTGTTAAACACTCGAAAAATTTCAAACTTTTCGGCATTCCGGCAACAGTCAAATTCACACTTCCTTCTTTAAAGTTTAAAATTGCCTTATGTGCGTTAAGAAACTCCATACCTAATATAATTTGTGTACTGAGTAATGGAACAATAATAAAATTAGCAGAAAATTAGTATCCTTGACAAATGAAATTTAAGTTGGTCTGTTGTTTGACTTCCACACTTTTTCCAGAAATAGCGCCTCGAATTGTAGTTTTAGAAACAGGTAACACAGGACAAGCAATAGTTCTTACACATATACGAAAAACTGATTCACTAATGACATTCAATGGGCTCCCAGACTCTAAAACTGCAGTGAACTTATTCTTACCCACACATACTTCAATAACAGGATGTAAAAATGCGTCTACATTATTTTCCTTTTCGTCTAGCAAAATGTCTCTCATGTCTTCCAGGCGTACGTAGTGTAAAGTCGTAGAGTCATTACTTTCTGAACCGTCTATATTGCTGCCAGAAGCCGAAGCTACAAGTCATTGTCGATTGTTTGCGTCACGTCTTTGATTATTCCCGTCATTCACGGATCAATTTCTACGATTTGCACTTGTCTCTCTGAATTTCTGTCACGTGGAGGATGCCAATTAGGTCCCTCCTGTCTGTTACATGCAAATTCTTGGTTGTGTCTGTTATTAAAATTTCTGTTTTCCTGGCTATCTGCACGACTACTTCTTGTGTAATTTCGACTGTTACTTCTGAAATTATTGTTATATCTACTACCCTGGTTATTTCTCTAGTAAGAATTCCTATTATTGTATGAATAATTTCTGTCTTGATGGTACCGATTACTGTTTCCGTATGATTGATCATTCAGATAGGAGTTTCCGTTATTATAATTGTCTGTGTAATTTCTGTTAGACCGTCTGTTATTGTCATAAGGCTGGTATCTATCGTCCTGTCTGTTTCGTCTGTCATTCTCAAAATTACCACTATAACGTCCGTTGCGATCACTATCCCTTTTCTCTGAAAATCTATTGTAATTACTGTTACTGAAAAAATTACAAGAAGTCCCGTCGTCGTTGTCATACTCAAGTTCTTGTAGCAAGGTCTTAAAAGTCTCAATGTCGTCTTTACATCTTCCGGCTAAAGCAATTTGTCTTATCGATTGTGGCAGCTTAGTTAAACAAATGCGAATTAATTCAGTCGGGCTATAAGGGTTGGAAAGGAACTGATTCTCTCGAATCATGTCTTCAAAGTATTCTGCTGGCGTGCGGAACTCAGACTGTTTAAAATTACGCTGCATAATAAGACTATGTTTGACTCTGTCTTGCGTGTTTTCGGACCAATATGCCGATAGAAATGCATGATAAAAATCATTTAGATTATTACAATCTCTAATAAGTGCGCGCATGCGCGTCGCCGGTTCGTTTTATAAATATCCACACATAAATTCCAGTTTGTGACTTAGTGGCCAATTTGGTGGAAGTGCGTACATAAATTGATCTAACCATGAACATGGATGTATGTCATTCTTAGAATTCCGAAAGATCTTAAATTTCCGAACAGTTAAAAAGTGTTTATAATCAAAGTTTTCGCCTCGTGGCGACAAAGACCTACCGCGTCTGTCCCAGTCCCAATGTCGATTATTGTCAAGTTCGCGCACCTGGCGCTCTCTTGTTGCATCTCGTAAATGAAACAAATTATTTTCTTCAAAACCAGCTGCTATCTGTGATTCTAAATTTCTTCTACTGTCCTTACCTACGATTTCGCTTTCTATTTGTTTGACTTGCTTTCGTAACGCCTCAAATTCCCTTTTAACGCGTTCATTAAATTTTCCCTGATTTTCAACATGTTTATTTATGCTCTGGTACTCTTCGGTTTCTGCAAATTGCAATGTAGCTGTATCATCTGAATCTCTGTCCCCATTTAAACTAAGACTTGTCAATTTATCTGAAATCTCTTCAACTCTTTCCGATAAGTCACCTATTTGTTCTTTCTGTTTATTTACGTCTTCCGTGAGTGTCGCGACTCGGGTTTCAGTATTAACACATTTAGTAGTTAACTGTTCATATTGTTGTGTTAGGTTGTTTATTCTGTCATTTGGTACGGATTCCTCTATTCTTTCAAATATTTCTTCCTTATCTTGTGCACGTAAATTTAACTCTGAAAATTTTTGTACTATCACGTGATCTCTTTCTTCCTGCTCTCTATCCTGTTCTTTTTGTCTTATTTCTATTGCATTAATCTGTTATTGTGAGCATTCAAAATTGATTGTACTTCTTCTCTAATTTCTTTCTTTAATTCATCTTTCATGTTTTTGAAACGTGTCCCTATTCGTGAGTCTAACCGTGTTTCCATTGTTCCCATATCAGTTTCTAACCGTGTTGCCACTGTTTTTAATTCAGATCCCAAATTTAATATTGCACTCATCAACTGCTCCATATTAACAGGTTCGAAATTCCTTTCGCCCCTAACATTTCCCGCAAAACCAGCTTCCTTCGTCATAGCTGTAAAGCTATCTGTGTTCGATACTATTCCAGAATTTTCTGTCGTTAATCTCGTATTCTGAAAATTTTTTGATTGTGAAAAGTTTTGAGCTGGTTCCGGACTAGTTTCCATGCTTATTAAATTATTTTCTACTTCATTATTCATCATACTGTTCTCCTGTGTTGGCGAGTTCGCCATGTTAACAATTTCGTCATTCTGACTATCCATCATTTTTGCCTTTTTCATCGATCGCGTAATCATTTACAAAACATACAAAACTTGTCACTATACGAAAATTACAGGCAATATGACACTTTATCACCAACAATACCATTCACACGAAATGCTTCCCGACAAACACGATTAACGAATAATCGAAATCTTCATAATTGCACAAAATTGTCACACGCGTATACAAGACATCAAAAATTAAATTCTGCAAAAATACCATTAGAAGAATGACAAGACAACTACAAATGTTCAATTAGCAACTCTACACATGCAATATTCTATTACTACAAATTACTACAACAATACTACTGTCTGATATTTTTACTATCAAAAGAAAGGGATATCCATAACACACTCGAGTAAAAAATCTAACAGCACTCCTCCAAATTGCTTGGGACGATCCGAAGCAGCGGTCGCCACGTGCATGGGGGCTTAATTATATATAATGCAAATAATTTTATTTTTTGTCGTTGTTTGTCCGGCTACGAAGTCTCGTAACCGGTTGGCCCTGACCAGTATTAGTACGCAATCTGACTGCATAGAATAACAACAAAGAATGAAACAAAACTTCCGTTAACACAATTAATTAATTAAGTCCCCAGCAACTATAAAAGCTACGAAACAAAACTACGAAACAATGAAGCACAAATGTAACTGTTCTGTGTGTGGAAGTGTGATTCAACGTACACATCTGGCACGGTTCTTCCTCAATAAGACAATGTATTTTAAGCACCATTTACACTGAAGTAATTAAAAAAAAACCAGTAACACTATAACTGCATATAGAAACCAGAATTACACTCTAATACATGAACACAAGCCAGATGCTTTGTTGACTGAACCTGTGACCAAGAGACATTGTTAGTTTGGACATTTGAAATGAAAAAAAAAATTTCTTTACCTTCATATATATCGACGAAACATACACTCTGATCATTACAACATCCGCAATCGAACAGCATCGACTGTCTAGCCCATCAGAACAACTGCATACAACATGCTCACAACTAGTCACGGCTACAACCGAACACCTACTGCCCACTTCTCAATATGCACTCTCCACGACGACTTCTCGACAAGAACTCTCCACTACCACTTCTCAACAAACACTGCCAGTGGAGGCGGCTGAATAATACTCTTTGGCGCAATCTCTGGCGCTGTGACTCAGTGTAGCCGCCTTTCAAGCTCCATGTCATTTCAGGCACGTGTGTCAATTTCTACCTCCCTACCTACATTATCCTGCGAATTAGTGCATTTTCAAGTGTTAACGGACTTTTGGTTACCCTACACATAAGCAATCTGAGTATCTGAAGGATAGACTGAGCAGTAATCTGCAAGTGTATGCTGACGATGCAGCAGCGCACAGGAGAGTTGTAAGGTCACCATATCCTCGCAGAACTCAGATGTCGCCTCACATTTTTGTTAATGCACAGATGGTTCAAATTCTTATTTACAAGTGGAAACGTAAATTGGCACCTGGCCTCAGTGACCCTTTGATGTACCTCTTTGATTGTAAAAGCATCGTGAAGAAAGTGTACTAGGCTGAAACGTACTGCACTTCTCTGACGATTTCTTGAAAAGCGGACGTTCTGTCGCTGTCAGTCACTGCGTGCTGTTCACTTGATTACAACATGTGACGTAAGTAGTCGCACGAGGCGGAAGGGGCCGCTAAGTCAGTACAAGACGACAGTGGCAGTGAAGGGAACGACGACGTATGACGTGAGACTGCGTGCAAAGTAATGATAAAATTAACATTTGGAATAGAATGTCGAGAGTGTAAGAAAGACGCAAGTATAATAAACAAAATAGTGAAATAAGTACAGAAGTGATCTCAATGCCCAACAAAATGTCTGACGGGATGGAAATAACACGAGTCTGTTACCTGTAGAGATAAATATATAAAAAAGATTAAACACTTAATTGCGTTGGCGCTGTATTTGTATATTAACAGTTGGCGCTAACAAAGCAAATTGAACAATTACAATTTATGACTCAAAACATCTAGTTGCGGGACATTTCTTTAATTTTATCATCTACCCACAAAACGTCATCGTGAGAGGAGCGACTCGCTCAACAGTACTCGCCGCACCTGGTAGGTAAAAAGAAATGTAAATGACGTTTGACTAGGGCCTCCCATCGGGTAGACCGTTCGCCGGCTGCTTGCTCGTCAATGGGGATGAAATGATGATGATTAGGACAACACAACACCCAGTCTCTCACCGAAGAAAATCTCCGACCCAGCCGGGAATCGAACCCGGGCCCTTAGGATTAACATTCTGTAGCGTTGACCACTTTCTTTTTTTCAGTTTTGTTCGGTACATTTCGTTGCGTTTGGTCTGGGCGGACGTCACAAGACATCCGTTCAAGATGATAGTTGATTCCTTGATTCAGTTTTTTTATTATAGAGAGCACGCAGCCCTCTGACCGAAAACGCTGAGCTACCGTGCTGGCAAATACAGCGTGATATGGATAGAATTTATGCTTGGGGTGATGAATGCCAGCTTGCTCTAAATGTGAGAAAATGTATGTTAATTAAGATGAGTGGGGAAAATCATCCCGTAATGACCGACTTATGGTATTAGTGGTGTGTTACTTGATATGGTCATGTCAGTTTAATATATAGCCGTAACAGCGCAAAGCAACATCAAATGGAACGAGCACGTAAGGTGGTTGACATCGATTTAATAAGAGAACTGTAGGCAAGTGTAGCTCATCCGTAAAGGAAACAGCGCACGGAACACTTGTGCGCCCCTCTCTTGGGTACTGCTCAGGTGTCTGAGATGCCCACCATGTCGGATTAAACAAAGAGTTCCAAGCAATTTGGAGGAGTGCTGTTAGATTTTTTACTCGAGAGTGTTATGGATATGCCCCGTCACATTAACAGGAAACCGTGGAAGAAAGAAGACGTTCTTTTCGTGAAACGTTATTGATATAGCTTAGAGAACCGATATATTTACGATCTTCTACAGAGCGAACCTCTACCACCAATAGATCTCCAGTAAGGGGAGCAAAAACAAGATAAGAGGCATCAGGGGTGGTACGGAAACATATAGACAGTCGTTTTTCCGTCGCCTCATTTACGGGTGGAACGGGAATGACCAACATGGTACAAACGCAACAAATCACGCACCGTATCGTGGCTCCCAGCGTATGTTTGTAGATGTAGACATTAAACAATAGTCATTATTCCGCATTTCTTCTTCATAACGTTTCTATTAATCTTCCAAAATTTATCTTTATTTAGTCTGTTAAACGCCACGTGACTATCCCATGCACTCTGACTATAAATCTGTGCGTCAGTCTGTGATTCGACCTGTTGTGCTGCCAATCATTAACAGCATACCAGGGGGCGTCTTCCAACAGGATAACGCTCGCCCACATACCTCTGTTGTAACCCAAGGTGCTCTACGGAGTATCAACTTGTTGCATTGTTTTGCTCGATCACCAGATCTGTCTCCAATCGAGCAAATATGGGAGATCATCGCACGACAACTGCAGCGTCATCGACAACCAGCATTAACTATCGATGTATTGACATACTAAGTACAACCGCTATGGAACACCACCCCACAGACCGACTTCCGACACCTAGACGAATGAATGCATGCACTTGTGCATGCTTGCATTCAACATTGTGGTGGTCACACTGCTTTATAATGACCAGCAATTAACATTTGCAATGATTCATCTCGCGCTTACATTAACGTGTGATCTTGCAACTTTAATCACGTAAATATGCTATCTAGACAAACGTATTCCCGAAATTTCATTATTCTATATTGATTATTTCTTGCAGTTGGGATTCTGTTTTTTCGACAGTATATTTAAAAGTGTACGTCATGTGGGGAAGTGTGTTCCATGTAATGGATCATAAAACAAGAGACAGCCAGTTTAGTGTGAAGTGCAGCGGTTATGCTGAAAAATGGCTTGAGGGCGGACGCCGGAGTGGAGAGCACCCAGCCTCGCTTGTCCGGGGTTTGAAGAACAACAATAGCTCCTTGTGAATGGGAAGGTGGGATACGATTACGACATGTCGGATTTCGCCGAAGGGACGGCGCCAGGTTAAACTGTTTACTGCTGGGGGGAGGGGTGTCAACGACCCACCCAGCCTTGCAGGCCCGAAAATACTGAAACCCGCAAAAGAATGGGCTTAGCGAATAAGAGCCCTCCATTAAAATTGTGTATATCCTGTATATTGTAAAAAGTAATTCTTAAATTCAAGACGTATAGGCAAAGGAGCCTTCTCCCAACAAGTAATCTGGAAGATTAATTACTTGATCAGAGCCGCAGTTGCTATAAAATGACATTAAAAGCTAGATCATCATGGAGGGAGGTGTCGGTCCGTGACTGGCTGGCACAAACGCTCGTTGTGTGAGCCAGTCTGGAGATGATACCACTCGAAAAATACATTTTGTCCCAGACTGTAAAAGTGTAAGACCTCGTCATCGTCACTCGTGAGCTGGTGGATAGGTTTCATTACAGCGGAGAGCAACAGTGAAGGTTTGATGCAAGAGTCCAAGAGTCCCAATACAACCATACCACTGGAGGAGGGGGGGGGGGGGGGAGGGGCAAGATTTGGGGGAGAGGCAAGACCTGGGGGATGGCGTATTTTATATATTTTCGAAGGCAAATGGAGATTTTAAATACCTATGAAAAAGTTCCAGTTTTGACCCTGTTATAAACCTGCATAATAGCGACATTTAAATAATTTTTTTTAAACGAAGAACACCTGATCACACTCTATTTTTTTTCCTTTTCTGGAAGCTAGGACAGGGGTGCACGTCCCCACTCGCCCCCAGGTATGGACGCCATTGATAATTTGTGAATCTGTTACCTGGAACGATTGACACTACTTTCATCTATGCATCAACGATTTGTATCCTAATCGTTTTAGTGTAAATAATTAGCGTAAGACATGAATACTATATCAGAAAAGTAAATCATTAGTGCATGGCCCAATCACATTTGCGTGACCACCGCCTATGTTCGACGTCAACGTGCAATAAACACTCACAGACGGCACGTGAGAGCACTAGCAGTGGAGCGTATACAATGCGTGCCGGGAGACGTGGAAAAAAGGGCAGTCATTGTCGTAATGGGGAAATGGAGCGATTTCTGACGTCAAAAGGGTCGTTATCACTGGCTTTTGGGCCAAGGGAGGAGGAATTTCCGAAACGGCCAAATTTGTAAACAGTACGCGTACCGTCGTGGTTAAATTACAACGTTCCTGGAAAAATGGTGCTACCCAAAACCGGCCCCGAGACAACAATGCTGCACCAAGGGCTGTAGATATTAGGGATAAACCATGGCTACGGAGATGTTTGCGGGCGATTAGACACGCAACTCTTGAGCAACTAACCGCCCGGATCAACCAAGGAGATACAAACAGTGACTCCTCAAACGATCCTTC
Source organism: Schistocerca serialis cubense (assembly GCF_023864345.2). NCBI lineage: Eukaryota > Metazoa > Arthropoda > Insecta > Orthoptera > Acrididae > Schistocerca > Schistocerca serialis. Next base: position 384,209,408 of record NC_064639.1, read on the forward strand.
ACCGAACATTGCTGTGTATGGGTCTCTGTAGCGGGAGCCTGGTTCATGCACCCACGTCGCCTGCTCTTCATCGGTGATCAATGCTGGAAGTTTCACGCCAATGTTGCAGTTGCAGGTGACCTTTCAGATGAATCACGTTTTATGGTCCATCGGACAGGACGCCACTGACGTGTACGGCCCTGAGGTCGGCGGAATGTTTTCCTTGCATTCCCTGAGTGATCTCGTCATTCTGGAAGGCACAGTTTATCATCATGACTACGCATCTATCCTTTGGGACAATGTTCACCCTACTTGTAATTTGTTCCTTTGCACGATGGCATCTACCACCAGGACAATGTAACATAGTGTACATATGTGGGTCGAAGAGCACCATGATGAGTTTACCGTGCTCTCTTGGCCACCAAGTTATCTGAATTTAAACCCAATCGAGAAGCTACGGTACCATCTCGATCGGGTTGGTCGTGCCACGGACCCTCAACCGAGAAACCTAATGCAGCTGGCCACGGCGCTGGTGTCCGATTGGCTCCACATCCTTGTCGGTATGTTCCAGAGATTTAGTGACCCTCTTCCTGCACGCTCGCTTTGCGGAAGGTGATTATTCAGGCTTTTGGTAGGAGGTCACATTAATGTGACTGGGTCGTATAGACACAATTCCTTTGTGGAGTAACATCACACAACAGCTTCAAAAATAACCACTGGGTCCGACCTTCCAAATCGTTTCCTTCTGAAACAGATTAATTGTGATAAAGAGGACGTCACACTTTTCAGTGATCTAAAACACCCCTAAGAAGCAGTTATAACAAATGCCTTAAAATGAAATAAGCGACTACGTAGTGTACACTCTGAAAAGAGGACACCTTTCTTGGTAAATGTGATCTGAAAATCAAGTAACTGCGCAACACTAAATATTAGTAGCTGCGCTAAAATAAATATTATATCAGGAGCCCCACTGAATGAAATTCTATTCTTGATTATGACGTGAATAAACAAAGTGTTACCAATACTTGGACAAAATATAAAGCTTATAAATTATAGAGTGCAGCAATCAGTCGTCCTTTTTTAGATTTTATTTCGCAAATCCAGATTTCGGATAGCTAGCCATTCTCAGTGCACTATTTTCCATTCTTGATGCATGTAAGTCCCTGTAGTTCGGGCGTCAGTCCCTTTTGTATTCAAAGAAATAACCATTCAGGAAGTGTTTCAGGCTTTTTGATGGATTTAGGTACTTCATTCCCAGTTTTGTTTTACATTTTCCAAAAACCGTAGGTCTGCTATTGGGCATCATACTATCGTTTCTGCCTTAGTTGGAGGATCTGATTTTGAATTTTCTATTTACTTGTGGCCCGTATTCCTATTAAATTCAGCACTACATCATACTGTTCTCTCTCCAGCCAGTACAATGCTGCTTTTTTCTGTATCCGGAGATCGACTGGGCACATTCAAAGTATTACTTGCAACATCTCAACTGGAACAGTGTCAAAAGCTCCCGTCAACCAAAGGAGTATTCGACGTTGCAACCTGTTAACTATTCATCCTGTTGTTACGAGCAATAGTCTGTGGGTCTAAGCACCTGGACAGGATCCCATGATCGCTGTTAAGATAGCGTTATGACACGTTCTTATTGTTTGCGTTGGTAGCTTATAATCGTAAATGGCGAGGCTATTAATTTAGTTCGTCGTGTTCCTGGCTCTCTTGCTCATTTCTGCAATGTGCGCACCATAATTTTGTTGTTCGTCTAAGAAAAGGCCCATTTATCTGGTGATGGACTCATCCTTTATGGACCTGTCGCTTAATTTCATGATAGAGTCTCTTAAAAGATTCCCTTTTATCAACATGTATGTGGTCTCTTTAGGCGCAACAGTCAATTTGATTCCTTGGCGATACCGGTGTAATTGTTGAAGTACTATGTTACATTCATCTCACAGATTGCATCTGGAGTTTTCCTTCGCAACGATCATCGGGTCATCAATATATGCCACTACTCCTACGACCTCTTTACTATCCTTTACCTTTCGTAACACCACGTCGAGTACTAGATCCAGAAGCCGCTTAAGGGTAGCCTTTTGAAATTTCCTTTATTAGGGTCTCCCCTCAGCCGACCGGAGTGGCCGAGTGGTTCTAGGCGCTTCAGTCTGGAACTGCGCGGCCGCTACGGTCGCAGGTTCGAATCCTGCCTCGGGCATGGATGTGTGTGTGATGTCCTTAGGTTAGTTAGGTTTAAGTAGTTCTAAGTTCTAGGGGACTGATAACCTCAGAAGTTAAGTCCCATAGTGCTCAGAGCCATTTGAACCATTTTTCTCCCCTCAGCACGACACAGTCACTATGATTCTGCTCTACTAAAAAATGAAGCATTTATCTGTTGCAGCTAAGTAAACGGTAGGAAATGGATGGTTTGGTTACGTGATAATATTGCGCCATCGGAGTCGATCTTGCAGTCCAATTTTCTTTTTGTGAAGTCCGATTATTATCACAGCTAGTGTCATGCAAATCATTTCTTGCCTTTCACTTTAATATTTCACCAAGCTTTCCTCTCTCCAGCGCCAACTTCTGTGCCTAACTTTTTCTAGAATATCAGGTAATTTGGATTTCATTTTTAACATTAAGACAAGAAATCTATGGTAACACGTCATTATTATACTCCTACAGTCGTCGTTGTGGTATGACCTACCTCTCGAACAATTAACATCAACAGTTTCACTTTATCCATTAATTATCTTTGAGGGATAGGCCTCCATTACACAGCTTTTACATAATTTTAAAAATGCACCAATTAGCCTCAACATGATAATACAAAAGTTAACGGCACTGAGATCAAAACAAAATAGTGAAAGATCGGGAAACCATCTGGCTGCACCGTGTACGACTCACAATAAAGACTTGAATAAATTGCTCTCAAACGCCATCAGTCCAATAAACAAGATCAATTCATGACGTACATTAACACTGAAAGCTGACTGTGTTTGTATATCACAGTGTAAGCTCACCGTCTATTCGTTTACATTATTTCTTCTTTTTCTACAATGAAGATCCGCAAGCAGTACAGACAAATACAGCCAAATTACCAAATGAAACAAGCTTATTTGTTGCGCCTGCTGACCTTCATGCCAATGCTCAGTGTAAACTCGAAACATTACTGCAATTCCCATTTCACTTGCAGGTTATCACTAGAAGGACCGGGGATTTCGATCTGCCTAGAACCCGTCATTTTGACGGGCACAGTTTCATTTGTTGTTTTTAAAAAAGTAAACACATTTTAACATACATCAATTTATTTCAGACAAGTTTACTAGGATACAGTTTTGTTATTTTCGGGAGAATTACATGGTACAATGAACATTTCATACCTAAAAATGAATCAAAACATCATGTAACTAAATGTGGAATGGATAACTTTCCGTAGAAAAGAAAACCACGTGTTTTAACACAAATATCTGAAAAGCACTATACTTTCCAGAAAAACATTAGTAATCCTGCTTTTACTTATTCAAAACCACCTGCTGCATCGTGACACCTCACACAGTTGTATTGAGATTGCCTAAACATGGTCCGCAAACATACTTGCCACAATTTATACGTAAATGCTTTCTTCTATTCTTTCCTCTACACTCTCTAGTTTGAGAAGTGTTCCCAATGTTGCAATGTTGTGATACTGTATTAGGAAGAATTCCGTGACCCTTGTGGCCTTATATGCAGAAGCGAACTGTTCTGCCAATATGTATATAAACAGATACCTGCTTAATTTTTCTCCTGTTACTTCCTTATAAAGTACTCAAGCATTTAAGCTGCTAAGTCCAAGACGTTGAAAAAAACGTGCATGGGCCATCTGCGGCATCCATACTTTACAGTGTAAAGCCGAACTATTTGATCGATTACGTCAACGCCATACTTTGTGATATTGTAGTGGGGCACTGACTCTAGTAGCTTTTTAGGATGTCGTTCATCGATAGTTACTGTGTCATGCACTGAACTCAAAATAAGCACATGTTTGTTGTTTTTCCCCTAATAGCATGGCATAGTCACGATACCTGACTTATAAAGAGTAGTTGTGTGCAAAGGTGCTACAGCAGATTTTCCTGATCCAGGTATTTCCCTTCTAGATTTTTTCACTGTGCCTACAATGCTTACACTCTTACGTTTCAAATTTTCTGCAAGGCATTTCGTTGTGAAAAAAAAACTGTCGCAGGTTATGCATAAGACACTTTGCAACATGCTCTGTAAGGGGAGCACCTGTGGGACACTGCTCATCTTTGCCCAGGTAAAGAAACCCATTCACCAGATACTTAGAATTCGTATTGTAACTGGGTAACCTTTTTTTTATGCTAGTCAATTGTCAGCACGAGCATTACTGCAAAGGGCATTTGATTCTAAAGCATTATGACACGATGAAAAACACTAAATAAATTACTATTTCTCTCTTAACAACATGTGGGCAGGGTGGGTTCTTCCTTGGCTCGGGTATGAGGTAGAATGAAACAGCATTCTTACATAAGATAACTTTTATTGAAAGATTTGTACAATGGTTTCCTTAGGATTGTTCTGGCTGGGAGAGCGGCAGCTGTGTCGTTTGCGAAGCCCCTGCTGCGTGAGTGGCAGCATCTGATTACGCCTGGCGGTGTGTATCTCGTGTCGCTGTTTCGCCCAGTTGACTGGAGACGCGCATCGTGCTGTGGCCCGTTTAATTATTGAGAACGAAGTCGTGAATCGGATGGTGATACCTTGGATGTGGCGTCACAGTGTTTCTCTTCTCTATGTAGCCGCGTGTATTGTGCGTTGGCCAGCGGAGCGGCGCGGCGGGGGAAGGCCAGTGTCCCAGACTCGAACAACGGACTCCAGCTTGCCAGTCTTCGGCTGACAGATCTTCATCCCAGCTCAAAGGGGACTGCTGATGTGAGGCCGTCTCCTTCCTGTCCTCACGAGTCACCCGGGTACGTAAAAATCAGTCTTCAAATAACTTCTAACTTCTGTCTTCTGGTGGCGAGGCTGCTGCTTGCTATTTCATTACAGCGGCGGACTTGGTGCTTTCGTGTAGGATGTAGTCTCTTCCTGCATGACGATCTTCAGCTCCGGAACTGAACTGAAAACTACTGTCGGGCCCACTGTGTCTCGCGTATTTGTTTACTTCAGTTCACTGGAGGTGAACGACTTCACGGTCATTGCCTCTTCTGTCACGTTGAAAAGCTTCTCGAAGAATCTTCTTAACGTCGGTCATTGGCTCTTGGAATGTAGGCGAGGGCCTAAGGATCACATGTGACAATTGAGAAACACGTGAGCTGGTCGGGCGATGCCCTGACGGCTGAATCGACAGCTTCCGCTTATGTGAAGAGGGTGAGAGGCACACACATGCCTTGCTCATACTGTGGCATCAAGCAGTCAGGCCTGCAAGATGAGTGGTCTGCCAAGCGAGTGGGTTCATTCTTATTTATCGAGTAACATGAACTCTAGTACTCACACTTAAGTTGCAAGTTATCCTCCTATATGATTAATACGCAACGGAAACACGCATCTGACTATCAGTAATTTACAGAACTCTGACTGTACACTACGCACTGGCAATACCACATTTTCTTTTTGTCTTTTATTTAACGGCTTTTGTCAACACGTGGCCACCGCACTGAATATGAATGGCGCACACATTATAAACTCGGGACATTATGACAACATACAATTCGAAGGAAAAGTCCACCAATCTTTTTCTTTTCACTATCTTATTTATTCCGATAAATTCTCTAACCTAAACACACAAATTCTATAACCTACAACAATAACACATGAGAAATTCCGCCCAGTGGGCATGGCTTTACATTGGTGAATCTCTAACGATCTCGTAATTATTTAACGCTACAGTGCATTTTCTGGATAGGATGGTGGATCTTTTATTATTTCTCACCCTTCGACTCTCACAATCATCATCACGAAACTATCCTCCAGACCGAGCGGTACAGAAGGAACAAACATAACCCACTAGTCTTTTGAAACTACCTTGCTACTCTCCCATGCAAACCACACATACCCAAAATTACATGACATACATCACACTACAATATGAAATACAAAACACTAAATAGTCACAACACTATCACTTTCAGCTTTCCCACTTCAATTAATTTTTATCTCAGTTTCACACGACACTGCCCCACTTCGTAATTCTACTTTCCTACTATGAACTCTGGAGATATATGCACGTCTTCCTGTGCAATGCAAGCCAAGTGGCGTTGCTGGATAGACGGCCGACTCACCTTGCTACTCTCTCAGAGTTTGAATCTAGCGTCACACGGAATCATATCACGCAAAGTAATATTAAGAACGTATTCATCACACACGCGAGTCCTCAACTGATACCATGGACGAGTACTTCTCTTTATCCTTTGCCTCATACACAGATTGAGACTCACACAGTACTCACCACGTGGAAGTACTCGTCTCTAATTTCAAGTCCTGCACACGCCATTCCTTAAATATTTCAACTTATGGTACACACGCTATTTCTTCAATATTTCAACTTATTGTACACACGCTAGTAATTCAGCTTAACTTAAGCACACGGAAGTATTTCAACTTATTGCTACACGTGGTTTCATTGTGACCGTTGGTCACTTCCGAAGATTACTACAATCCCATTAATATTACCTGCCTGACACTTAATTCTCCCCACAAAAGTTCCTGAAACAGAGAAATTATTATTTCAAACTACTCTTAAATATTCCACGTGCATGTCTCCACTCTTTCGTCATTACGGAGCACAACTACAACAGGTCTTAACAGCACAAGATCCAGCGGCAGAGTGCTGAAACATGGCCGTTCTCCAGGTCCTCTCGCACCTTTGTCGAAGTGGGGGAACACCTTGCTACAGTATTGGTCACCGACATTTCAGGCGCTCAAAGCTCAGGTAAATTTCATCTCTTTGGTCCCACCAAAGGTGGTCAAAGGATCGTCTCAAAGATGATCATATATTCACATTCACTATCTGCGGTTAGCAGACGACCATACATTCATTCATTTCACAGATCTCACCAAACTGGATATAGGGATTTATTTTGTGGGAGTGCACATGTGATCAATTAAATAAATAAATTGTCATTCTTTCCCAACTGGTATCAGGCTTCGCTGTAGTAATTGAAATTGAGTTATTTTACAAAAAAAAAGTGTTGTTCTGACAAAAATAATGAAGTATGTTGTACCTATTTTCAATGTCGGGCGGTACTGTACTCTTTCAAGGGCGATGGCTTCTCCTGAACGTGTTGACTTGCAAGCACCGGCGGTTGTCACTGCTGCTCTGCCTGCTGTTTGCCAGTGTGTAATTCTTCTAAACTAAACTAAGTTTTTCATTTATTTTCTAATTTCTACTTCACTTCACATTGATTTCACTAATTTATTTACCTATCTTAAGTACCACTCAACAGTATCAACTGCAAGCTAATATTTTCTTCCAAATTTGTTTGGTTTATTGCTCATGTATTGAATGAAAGAGCATCTAGCCTTGCATGGTAACAGTTGCTCATCCACAGTGATATTTTTACCTGGAATATAACACAGCAAGGAATTGGCAATGAAAGGATTCCACTGTGGTAGCAGGTGCGAAACGATTTGTCTTTACTCTATGTGAACGTGCGCTCTTTTCGACAAATCGCAAAATTAGCGAAATTTCAGTGAATTTATTTCTGCTCGCTTTGTATTCGACCATAACAGCCTCAACGGAAAGTTTTTTGCTACATATACGCCTCGTAAATGCATAAGTGATATTGCGGCTTGTATTGCATCGACGCTAATGGTCCAATCATCATCATGTAGCACTTGGCATGCTCTATTTTCTGTTCACTTCTTTATATTTTGTAGTATTCTGTCATCAATTAGCAATCTCCATGCACTAGAATATATAACTTTCCTGGAAACTTCTTCGCATAGCCTGTGGGTTTCCTTCCATCTGAATTTTTCCTTTCACTCTGGCACGAATGCCTCTAGTGCTGTTAGCTGGAGGTACACGCACACTGTTCAGATACAGCAAAAACTATGAATTTCAAATTATAATACAGCAAAATGGAAAACGTTTATAATGCTTGCTGAAATACCAGTTGCGATAAAATAGAAAATAGTAATACAATGGCTATAGAAACATACCTGCTATAGGTGAAGCAACATTGGTCTGCAACTTCTCGGCCTTCTCTTGTCCAGTAGTTGCGAAATCGCTGTCTGAAGAGTCATTGATTTCATTGATAGGATATATTCTTCATCATAAATAGCGCCTGCAGCGTCATCTTCTCGTAATTCATCAGATTCACAAACATCACGAGGATCTTCTCCTTTGGATTCACCATCTGACATTGACATCAAATATTTTAAAATTCATTCATCAGACAAACCGCTTCTTTGAACTGCCATTCAGAAACAACTGAAATGTGGACAACGCAAACTGTGCCACTTGAGCAGCAAAGCTTCGTTGCTCATCGACAATGGGTCTGCAGAAGACTAATCAAGTTAGTGTGGTAAACAACAATAGCTTTGGACATGTCCGAAAGCTATTGTTCACATTTCGGTACCCGTCAAAATGACGGATTTCGGTCCTTGTAGTAGGAGTTGTTTGGGACATTTTTCAGAATGGTCCTACTGGGTAAATTCTTTACAGACATCTACCTAACAAATATTTATGAAAAGTCATAGAAAATGGGGTCAGTAGATGGATCCGTTTAGGAGAAATAAGTCTACAGAAGTAGAATACCCGTCAAAATGACGGGTGCGGTCCTTCTAGTGTTATCCTGTGAACATCTGCTTAAATGCTTCCACCAAACTTCCGTCCAAGGTAGCACTGTGCCAAACCTGCAGCAACACCTAATGCGAACAGCTCCCTCAGTGTACCACAAGATCCACTAGCTTTTGCATTCACTGTAGGTGACACCATGAGCGGATCCACATGCAGCGCTTCAAAGCCTCATCGATCGACCCTTTTGCAACCTAGCGGGATGCCGCGGAAGGCGTTGTCAAGAGACACGTGCTCGATGTCTTTGAATATCGATAGCGAACTGGCTCAGGCATGACCACAGCGAGGATGATGTTGTCCGATTTGTTGGTGTGTCAGCTGGTAGTGTCCAATAGGTCAACAAGGAATGGTGTATCACTCGCAGCCTTGTAACATGGTGTAAGAACAGGGTAAGGTCCCAACTGACAACGGTCGAAGTCGTGTGTCACGCCTTCTCAATTCAAACGATGTCAACATCGACAAAATCTGCTGCTGTCGGTGAACGCAGATCCATATCAGTAATCACCTGCGTGAACATTGCGAAGGGAACCACACGCCGTGGATATTTGCAGTCGGGTCCCACACAAGAGGCCATTGTTGACAGTGACAAAAATAAAAGTTGGTCCGACGTGTCACGATGTTGCTCTTTTCAACAGATGCAAGCCGACCGCCGTGTATAAAGGATGTGACTCAGGTCGGAGATAATTCTGTGTTGTTTTATGAATTTTTCCTACCATGACCTGGACGCACTGATTCAGGTTACAGTGAACGTGATTCAGGATATTACTTTAATTTTCCCAACCCCTTTTCTTGTACAGCTTCATGATGAGTATACCGTGAACAATCCCGTCTGCCAAGTGGACGACAGCCGTGTTCATGAGCCTGCATGCATATGTTCCTGGTTTGACAAATGCTCAGGCACCCTACCGCACCACGTGTGGTCCGCTGACTGTCCCGAGGTTAAGCCCATTGAAAATTTGTGGAGCTATTTGGAACAAAAGGTTGCAGTAAACATCGCGGCAGTTTGGTAGCCCCCCCCCCCTTTTTCTAGTCATCAGTCTTCTGACTAGGGCAGAGCGGTTCTAGGCGCTACGGTAGCAGGTTCGAATCCTGCCTCGGGCATGGATGTGTGTTATGTCCTTAGGATAGTTAGGTTTATGTAGTTCTAAGTTCTAGGGGACTGATGTCCTCAGATGTTAAGTTCCGTACCACTCTGAGCCATTTGAACCATTTCCTTCTGACTGGTTTGATGCGCCCCATCACGAATTTCTCTTGATGGATGTATTCGAACTTCTGTCTTCCCCTACAGGAAGGTCTTCCTCTGATGGAAAACTTGAGAATCCCGGTACTTTGATGGAACACCTTGTTTATTTAGAAGAATGGTTAAATTTTTTAAAAAACTGAGAAAAGCTGGTTTGTTCACTGATTACATTACTTTAAATTATAAGTAATAACACGTAAACCAAAATAATTTTTTAAAAATGGATTTGTATCGCCAAAATGTCGAGAAAAAAGAATCTGCATGTCATCAATAGCTTTTCACGGAGCACTTGTTCACTTGTCACGGAACACCATTGCTCCAAGGAACACAATGTGGGGAACCCTGCTCAACAGTTTTTACCCTCTACAGCTTCATCTAGTACCCTGATGTCTTAACAGATATCCTGCCATACTGTAACTTACCAGTGTTTTTCATAAATTCCTTTCCTTGCCGATTCTGCAAAGAACCTTCTCGTTCCTTACCTTATCAGTCCATCGAATTTTCAACATTCTTCTGTAGTACCACATCTTAAATGGTTCCATTTTCTTCTGTTCCAGTTTTCCCACACACCATGTTTCACTACCATACAGTACTGTGATCCAACTGAATATTCTCAGAAATTTTTTCCTCAAATTAAGGCCTATGTTTGATACAAGTAGACTTCGCTTGTCCAGGAATCCCATTCTTGTCAGTGTTAGTCTGCTTTTAATGTACTCCTTACTCCGACCGTCAGAGTTATTTTGCAGTCTAGGTAGAAGAATTCCTTTACTGCACCTACTTCGTGACCACCAATTCTGATGTTAAATTTCTCAGTGTTCTCTGCTACTTCTCATTACTTTCATGTTTTTCGATTTACTTTTAATCTACATCTATGCTCCTAATAACAATCCATTCAACGGATCCTGTAATTCTTATTCACTTTCACTGAGGATAGCAATGTCATCAGCGAATCTTACCAGTGATATGCTTTCACTTTGAATTTTACTCCCGCTCTTGAACCTTTCTTTTATCTCCATCATTGCGTCTTCAGTGTATAGCTTGAACAGTAAGGGCGAAAGACTGCATTCTTCTCTGATATCCTTTTTAATTCGAGTACGTTGTTCTTCGCCTTCCCCTGTTATTGTGCCCTCTTGGTCCTTGAACCTATTGTACATCACTCATCTTTCTCTAAAGCTTACTCCTATTCTTCTCAGAATTTTGAACACCTTGCACTTTTCACACCGTCTAACACTTTTCTCAGATCGACAAATCCTGTAAGGATATCTTGAGTTATCTTCGGTCTTGCTTCGATTATCAACCGCAACTTCAGAACTGCCTATCAAAATGTGTTAACCTTTCCTAAAGCCAGAATGATCGTCCTGTGGCATATCGTCAGTTTTCCTTACCGTTCTTCTGTATATCATTCTTCTCAGCATATTGTATTGAAAGGGTACAGTACCGCCTGACATTGAAAATAGGTACAACATTCTTCGTTATTCTTGTCAGAACAACATATTTTTTCTAACAATAACTCAATTTCAATTAATACAGCAAAGCCGGATACCAGTGTGGGAAAGAATGACAATTTATTTATTTAATTGATCACATGTGCACTCCCACAAAATAAATCCCTACATCCAATTTGGTGAGATCTGTGAAATGAATGAATGTATGGTCATCTGCTAACCGCAGATAGTGAATGTGAATATATGATCCTCTTTGAACGGTACTTGGGTCACCTTTTGTGGGACCAAAGAGATGAAATTTACCTGAGCTTTGAGGTCCTGAAATGTGGCTGACCAATACGGTAGCAAGGTGCTCCTCCACTTCGGCAGAGGTGCGAGAGAACCCGAAGAATGGCCATGTTTCAGCACTCTCCCGCTGGATCTGGTGTTGGTAAGACCTGTCTTAGGCGTGCTCCGTAAGGACAAGAGAGTGGAGACATGGTATGCATGTGAAATACTTAATAGGAGTTTGGAATAATAATTTCTCTATTTCAGGAACTTTTGTGGGGATAATTAAATGTCAGGCGGGTAATATTAAGGGGATCGTAGTAAACTTCGGAAGTGACCAACGGTCACAATGAAACCATGTGTAGCAATAAGTTGAAATACTTCCGAGTGCTTAAGTTAAGCTGAATTACTAGCGTGTGTACTATAAGTCGGAAATATTTAAGAAATGGCGTGTGCAGGACTTGAAATTAGAGATGAGTACTTCCACGTGGTGAGTACTGTGTGAGTCTCAATCTGTGTATGTGACAAAGGATAAAGAGAAGTACTTGTCCATGGTATCAGTTGAGGACTCGCGTGTGTGATGAATATGTTCTTAATATTACTTTGCGTGTTATGTTTCCGTGTGACGCTTGATTCAAACTCTAATACTCTGAGAGAGAAGCAAGGTGAGTCAGCCGTCTATCCACCGCCACTTGGCTTCCACTGCACAGGAAGACGTGCATATAACGTCCATAGTTCGTAGTAGGAAAGAAAAGTTCCGAAGTCGGACAGTGTCGTGTGGAACTGGGATGAATACTAATTGAAGTGGGAAAGCTGAAAGTGATGTGATTATAATGTTGTGACTATTCCTTATGTTGTATTCCATGTTGCAGTGTGGTGTATGTCATGTAATTTAAGTATGTGTGGTTTGCATGGGAGAATAGCAAGGTAGTTTCAGAGGTAGTGGGTTATGCTTGTTCCTTCTGTACCGCTCGGTCTGGAGGAAATTTTCGTGATGATGGTTGTGAGAGTCGAAGTGTGAGGTATAATAAAAGATCCACCATCCTATCCAGAAAGTGCACTGTAGCGTTAAATAATTACGAGACCATAAGATAGAGAATCACCAATGTAAAGCCATGCCCACTGGGCGGAATTTCTCATGTATTATTGTTGTAGGTGATAGAATTTGTGTGTTTAGGTTATAGAATTTATCGGAATAAATAAGATAGTGAAAAGAAAAAGATTGGTGGCCTTTTCCTTCGAATTGTATGTTGTCATGATATCCAGAATTTATAATGTGTGTGCCATTCATATTCAGTGCGATGGCCACGTGTAGATCAAAGCCGTTAAATAAAGAACAAAATGTGGTATTGCCAGTGTGTAGTGAACAGTCAGAGTAGTGTAAATTACTAATAGTCAGCGTGCGTTTCCGTTGCGTAATATTCATACAGGAGAATAATTTGTAACTTAATTGTGAGTACTAGAGTTCATGTTACTCGACAAATAAGAATGAATCCACTCGCTTGGCAGACCACTCATCTTGCAGGCCTGACTGCTTGATGCCACAGTATGAGCAAGGCATGTGGATGCCTCTCAGTATTACTGTTTTTAAGCTGCGATCAATGCAAACTTCGGAATCGTGTGGATGATGTCCAAAAATTTATATGACCAGTCCCATACATTCTACACAACAACGTGAATGTTCGTTTTGTTGCCATTTTGTTGCCATTTTCCACAGGTATCTTAGAAATTCCGAAGCAGTATTGTTTATCCCTTCTGCCGTTTTTGATCTTAAGTCCTCCAAAGCTCTAGGAGACCTAATTGCCAATGAGTGGTTCCAGCTAGAAATAACATACCTGAATGAACTTGTGGACTTCCTTTCTCGATGAACTGGTGATTAGGAAGGCTGTGATTTGTTTGGAGGTTGACTGAATTTTTGTCTGTTTTCCTTCCGCAGCTAGCGGATGAATAATGTTAGTTTCTCCTCAGAGCAACGGCTGTTAACATTTTCGAAGCAGGCTCCCGCGAAATGTATATCGACTGTCTGTGACTGTCTGCCAGTTACGTTGTTCAGATCTGATGTAGCAATACCCTACATCTAACTTTTACTTTTTCTAGCTTATAAAATTAAATAAAGGTGCTGTGTCTGACGGTAGGACATACTTTACAACGTGTGCTTTCTGTGCGTCACATTTTTCGGCTCGTGCAAGCTTCCTGTAGGTTCAGTATCAGCTTGCAGCGTCAGCACGAATTCGCAAAATAAAGTAATTTGTGTTTATTTTCATTAATTTTATATGTGTTTGCAATACTCTGAACATTCTAATATACCTTACTCAAGCGAATGAACGATTGTTTATTTCATCATAATGATACGATGAAATATTTCTTTCCATGTAGCACTCGGTTTAAATTCGACAGCAACCTCTCGAACTTTCACAAAGGGAATGCAAGAGGGAAAAGACAGTGACGAAGAAGAGGAGGAGGATTATAATGACGAAGATGATACAATTCCAACGAGAAAACACCCCAGTACACCAAAGCTTGTGCCATCACAAAGAGCAAAGCAGTTCTGTATCATTCATCTACCTTGGATAAGGAATAACAACAAAAAGCAAGACCTGTCAGATGTAGATAACCAGGACGTAAGAGTTTCACATTTGTGCAGTGCAGAGGATCCAAAATTTTTCTCTGTTTCTGATTGTATTTTCGCATACAATACTTACATTAAAATATTTTTGTGTTGCAGTTGTCAGGTGATAAATGAAGTCAATAAATCTAATCCCTGAAAATATTTTATTACTGTGATTTAAAAAAAAAAGTTTGGGTCCTGATGTTGCATATAAGTGCTGCATGGTCTAATATTTTAGTGAATCACATAATTTTTTTAAATGTATTGTTAGAATCTTATTTTGCTCCAGAACAAAGCATTAACCACTAATACGTACTTCTCATTCATGTGATCTAAGACTAGGACTGAGAAAGTCAAGAATTACCAACATTTCTTTCAAAGTCCGTCGCCAGTTAAATAAGCGTGCTACCATCCGCTCCATCCTTCTTCGTGCGCAGTCGACGTCCCCTGTTGACAACGACCTGAATGGGTCGCATGTATTTAAGCAGTTTTGAAGTATGGGATACGCAAACGTTTTGTATTCCGTGTTCTTTGTACACCTACTGCAGTTTCCCAGTATCCTGTCCATGAATCGTAGATAAGGATTTGCTTCACCTGTAACTGACATTACGTGGTCGATCCACAACACATCTCTGTACATTGTTATTTCCAAATATTTGCATTTCATAGTTGGCTGTAGTTGTGACTCATAAACCCTGTGGTCAAAGCATACCTCGTTTTAAAGTGTTTTGAAATGCACAAATTTAATTTCTCTGCATTAAGAGCCAGTTGTCAGTTACACCAGCACAATATTGTGTCGACATCTAACTGGATGTTGTTTAAGACACACGGTACCACTCAGCTTACACGAATCTCATGCGTCTATTGATGACTGAAAGACGACATCGGCTGCATATGATTTATTCTTAAAATTTTATTATAGTAATCCCATATCGTGGCATTTGCCTAGCCATAGCGGCACAGCAAGTGTCGTTACGGCACGTGAAACATTTTAAGACGTATTTTACAAGCAATCGTTTGTAGGCCTGCAAGTTTCAAAAATTGTTCGTATGACACAACGATACTTACAGTGTGCCACTTGAGGAACAGTATATGTCTGGATACATGATTAAAAGATGGTACTATGAAGCCGATGTCGAATTTTAGGCATTATGACGTTCCGTCAACTGCAGTTTTTGTCAAATATATTGTTTTTTCATAGAAACAACGTAAGCATGATGTGTGAAGAGAGTTTTGCATGAAAGATGTTTGCAGAACCCATGATTATTTCCTTGTATGAGGTTACATTGTTCAATGTAGATCATAGTGTTTGAATCCAAATATGTTCTGCTGTTCTCCTACAAACAGCAGTGAGTAATATAGAACACAGTTCTGTGGACCACTTCTACTTCTTTTTTGAAAGTAGGTTTGACCTGTGGTGCTCTTGTACAATCAAGAGGTACGTAATTCTGCTCAAGAACTCTGCTGCAAATAGTGACCACGAAGGGAATGCCGCCCTCAAAAGTTCTGTGAAGAGCCTGAAACGGTCTCCATCCGGATGTGGGAGTTTTAGCAATGGTTTTCAACAGCATTCGCATTAATAGTGGCATGCTCATTAAGTGACGGTACTTCATGTTCCTTTATAAAGCAACGTATTACGAAGACAGTAAGTCGTCTGGAGGACGATTTCTGTGTAACTGACAGCCGAAATGCGAGACCAAAATTTAATTGTGTTTTGAGACAAGTCCTTTGAGATATTTGTGCTATGGTGTTTATATAGGGTCCCTTGCATTGTTCGTTTCTGGTACTCAAGCTCGTTTCAATTAAAAGTTCACTATCTGCAGATTTAGCCTTTGTTTTGAATTTATTGTACACTGGTGCTGTTTCTTGAGATGTTTCCCAGTGGTGTCTCTATAACAACGAGGCTGCCTACCATCTGTAATTACACTGTTAGGTACACATTTTGGTTTGGTTAACTATACATTTTAATTTGAACGAAAGTTCCTTTCCATGTTCACTACCTGATATGGTGATTCTAGATCTGTGTGAGAAATGTTGTAACATCCTCCTTATCTACTTTATTGAATGTGTAGACATTTCCGTTTACTTTTCGAGCCCTTTGAACCTGGGTGCTCATGAGACCTCTGATCCCAATCTTTATGTGGACCTACTTCGAGTCGTCGAGTCTCCTTGTTGACAAAAATACCAATAACTACACTACGTGATCAAAAGTATCCGGACACCTCCAAAAACATACGTTTTTCATATTAAGTGCATTGTGCTGACACCTACTGCCAGGTATTCCATATCAGTTACCTCAGTAGACATTAGACATCATGAGATAGCAGAATGGGGCGCCCCACGGAACTTACGGACTTCGAACGTGGTCGGGTGATTGGGTGTCACTTGTCTCATACATCTGTACGCGAGACTTCCACACTCCTAAAGATCCCTAGGTCCACTGTTTACAATGTGATAGTGAAGTGGAAACGTGAAGGGACATGTACAGCACAAAAGCGTAAAGGCCGACCTCGTCTGTTGACTGACGAAGACCGCTGACAGTTGAATGTGCAATAGGAAGACATCTATCCAGACCATCGCACAGGAATTCCAGTCTGCATCAGGATCCATTGCAAGTACTATGACAGTTAGGCGGGAGGTGAGAAAACTTGGATTTCATGGTAGAGCGCTGCTCATAAGCCACACATCACGGCGGTAAATGCTAAACGACGCCTCGCTTGGTGTAAGGAGAATAAACATTGGACGATCGAACAGCGGAAAAACGTTGAGTGGAGTGACGAATCACGGTACACAATGTGACGATCCGTTGGCAGGGTATGGGAATTTCGAATGCCCGATGAAAATCTGCCATCGTGTGTAGTGCCAACAGTAAAATTCCGTGGCGGTGTTGTTATGGTGTGGTCGTATTTTTCATGGAGGAGACTTGCACCCCTTTCTGTTTTGCATGGCGCTATCACAGCACAGGCCTACATTGATGTTTTAAGCACCTTCTGGCTTCCCACTGTTGAAGAGCAATTCGGGAAAGGCGACTGCATCTTTCAACCCGGTCGAGCACCTTTTCATACGACAATAACATACCTGTAATGGACTGGCCTGCACAGAGTCCTTAACGGAATCCTATAGAACACCTTTGGAATGTTTTGGAACGGCTTCTTCATGCCAGGCCTCACCGACCGACATAGATATCTCTCCTCAGTGCAGCACTACGTGAAGAATGGGCTGCCATTCCCCAGGAAATCTTCCAGCACCTGATTGAACGTAAGCCTGCGAGAGTGGAAGCTGTCATCAAGGCTAAGGGTGGGCCAACACCATATGGAATCAAGAATCATCGATGGAGGACGCCACGAACTTGTAAGTCATTTTCAGGCAGGTGTCCGGATACTTTTGATCACATAGTGTATATTTTCATCATGGGAGGGGTGCCGAACCGTATTTTCTACATAATTTTCCAAGTTTTAATGTTCCACAGAAACTTTTCTGTTACCTGTCGCTAATGTAGCGGTAATTTTTGTAACCAGTTTCGTGATGAGTACAATCTGCAGCTGTTTTTACATGTCTTGCAAACATACGCACTATGGAATGGTGGTTTCTCTGAAATTATTGCCTCTGCTTGTGAGTCTGGTGGCAAAAAGGATATCCCATCTGCAACTTTCACTCCATTCGTGACTGTTGTTCGTGTCAAAACAATTCCACAGCAGAGACAGTTTTTCCCTAAGTAAATTCTGATACGTGTTTGACTTGGATCAGCTTCAAGAGAAGAGTTGTGCTCTAAAATCCACCACTCGTTTCTTCGCTGTTGAAAATGCGAGGGCTGGCTCTAACAAACGGCCGCCAATTGTATCCATTTCCGTTGATAGGCTGCCAAAGACATAACTGCGTGATGGTACGCCAATCCAATGTTATCCATTTGAATGAAAAAAGTCACAAAATGACTATCTGGTACACAAACTAAACTATTTTGCAGATGAAATTGACACTTTATTGCGCAACATGTGCTGTAACTTCCTCTTTCTCGTGTATTGAGATGTTCCAATGAAATTTTCTCGATAAGCGACGTTATATAACATTGTGAAGAATACGAAGCTTCACGTAACTTAAAGATGATGACGAGAAAGTACGCTCCAATGACGATAGCGTAAGATTTCTTTTAAAAGGCACCTAATGGTGGAAATCAGTTGATCAGTCTGGTATTTCAATTTGAAAGGGATGTTTCCTATTTAACATGTCGATTTTCAAGGAGTTTTGGCCATAATTGTGAACGAAATTGCGAATCTGATAAATGTACTCAACGTTTGTAGTGTCGGTATAATCATTTCTTTGCTAGTCTCTGTTTTGAGAAAAAAGATATTAGAGTAAGTCAGAGAGTAGCAGTGTGAAGTGTGTGTTAGAAGGTCTGGCTACGTATTTGGTTTGAAAAGGATTTCAGCAGCCTGCTGTGTAGTGAAGGCAGCATCATTTAAAAAAAAATTGTAATAATATATTTTATTAAATCCCCTCAATAAATTTCTTTTCTCTCCTGACCACTTCATTCTCTTTTCAGTCGTTATCAGTTACACTCATACAATGTTCAGATTTCTTCTGTAACACAACATTTCAAAAGTGCCTATTCCCTTCTGTTTCGTACAGTTTACCAATCACCTTTCTTTTGGATGTAGCTCCGCACTGCATACAAATATTTTTTTAATAAAAGACTTCCTTACATTTTCACGTATATTCGATGTTAAAAACTTTTTTTTCTTTTTCAGCTTTTCTTACTGTTGTTGGTCGGCATTTTATTTCTTTTTCCCTTGTCCAACGTCGTTTATTTTGCTACTGAAATAGCAAAATCTGTTTCCCAGTAATACGTTTAGTGCTTCATTTCGTAAACTAATTCTCTCAGCATCGCCTGATTTAATTCCATTACATTTCAGTATTCTAGATTTAATTTCGCTCATTTTCATCTTATAATCTCCTTAAAAGACACTGCACATTCCGTTCGACATAGCTTCCAACTTCATTGTCGTCTCTCACAGAATTAAAAAGTCATTCTCAGAAGTTATTTTCTTTCGTTTATTATCATTATTGTGTGGCGGTGTGGATAGTAGGAAGGAAGTCAGGGATCGACTGACTAACAAGAGAAGATTTGCGGGTCTAATTCTCCTGCATGATTATGACGTCAATCTCCACTTGAGATACGATGCCATCAAGCTGCAGTCACTAGAACATGATCAACTCTCTTCACCAAGGCTTACCAACGCACTGAAGTACGCCTGATACAAATCGGTATGTTAAGTGGATCACCCGTGGTTATCTGAAATCCTACTAAATTTTATGCTATTTTGGCTTCTCAGTTGTGTATATTACGCGAAGAAATTTCCTTCATTTTACGTGCATGGTGTAAAAAAGAAAAAAAGTTGCGTTTTAAGCATTTCCTTACAGATTATCATCATCGTAATTACCTTTTATCATAATAATGGGCTACTTATTATTTACAATTCACAAAATACAAGTACGTGAAACGGTAATCAAAAAGGCAGAAAACAAACACGAATGTAAAATATGAAACAACAATTTAGAAAATTAAACAAATATAAGTAGAATAAATAATTAGAATATACATGTATATTTTAAAATTTTAATTAAGTATGCTGAGAAAACGCCGACAGCTTATTTTCCAAAGATGGTATTTCAGAAACGAGCCTTATTATACAGGGCTTGAAAGATTCTTTAATTTATGTTGTAACAAAAGTTTTCAGTTTCCAAATCAGCCGATGGTGGGGTAATTTGCAAAATTTCAAATTATTACAAAAGTTGGTATTACAGTTTTCAAGAACGTTAGTTACATATCAACTATTATAATGAAAACATTTTTTATATATCATCGGTTCGAAGATATTCCGTGTAAACCGAAAATGTCAAATTAGCTTTTGGGGTGTGTTTTACCCCTTCAAAGTGAAACTAGACACATATAAAAAAATACACATTCATCTCTTTTGCCCCATTGCACTATTTTGCCCCCTCTACACACCCGTCAGGTTTAGTCAAAATCGTTTATTGACCTTTGGGAACGTTCCCCTGCGAGTTGAGTTATAAATTGCAACAGTTAGTACATTTATTTAAATGAGAAATTCTGCAACATAACAAAGTACAGTGAGAGTCGTGAAATATAATTTGAGTTCAAGTAAATAACAACTTAAACAGAGACAACCCAAATGCACCAACACGTCCAAAAGCAAGGCTCACAAGCCATATAATTTAGTCTCTCAAAAATTTAGAAACAATGATTGTTGAAACACCGTGTTTAACAGCCAGAGCATTTCTAAAAATACAGCTTAATGGTAGTAAAGCTAATATGGAAACATAACTTCAAAATGATAAGGGGATCTGACAAATGTATAACATAGCCCTATAAATCAAATATTTAAGAAAGAAAGCTTCGTTTGCAGAATGAATTTTGATGGTTCGTGCTTTGAATTTTATACAGTCTTGTTCAAACTTCCACGCTGTTAGCATCTCTTCTCTACCCAAGGACTTGCTACACCACAATTGTGGGTAAACCATCAATCCTGATCTGCACATGTAGCTTACGTCATAATTAACCACTACTCAAATGTTCACCTGAAACAGTTCGGTATTAGCAATAAGAAACAACAAAATGTTAACAATATCTTCAGCTTAAATGAACTGAAACAGAAACTGCTTCTGGAAAGTTGTACCCATTAATAAGTAAGGAAAACTTCATACACTGCGGAATGTAATCTGATTGATATCGACCAGTTCATCTCACAAACAGGTTGCAAACAGTTTCCAGCGAACTGAAGGGGTACAATCACAGAGGCTAACTGAGGGCAGAATTAGTAAAAATCTGCTTGCAGTATCCGAACGAAGCCCGATTTTTCTGTGCACGAACCAATCACATTTACTTGAGGGCCATGCCATAAAGCAACGTTTCCAAAATTTCATAAATCAGAACCCTATCTTACTCTTCACACCAGCGAGCCACACGTTACAAAAAGCCGAGTATTCTGTCCGATAGGTCAACGGACTGCTACCACTGCTGATGTGCATCGCTTTGCGCTCCCCACAGTAGGAACCCCAAACTCGGCTCGCAGGGAACCTCTTCTACAGTGGTCGAGTCCACGATATAGCATCCTGTCCCCGGAGGGAGCATGCACTGCCTCTGGCCAGTGAGACCTAAAGTGGTGGCAACCTTGGTAGGTAACCGAACGTAGTGCCACCCTTGGCACTTGCCAAATTTCTCCTCGGTTTCATTTACAGCTTTCTCAGTGTACAGGCAGAATAACAAGGGAATAGACTACAGCTCTGTCTCGCCTCCTCAAGTATTGTCTCCTTTTCACACCTTTCGAGTTTTTTAATCTCTGTGCGGTTTCTGTGCAATCTGTTGCTTGTCTCCACCTGATCCCTGATAACTTTCAGCTTAACAGAATGTGTATGCAACGTTGTCGATCATTTCTTCCACATCTTCAAATGCTACAGACGTGGGCTTGTACAGAGCATGTGTAACAACTACAACATCCTCCGCTGTGAACATTTACCATTCGTTGCTGCTAGTATGTAACAATAGCGGACAAAGCTGGGTATCTTTCGACGCTGTGGATAGATCCGTTAGCTAATGACGAGCTTTGGGGCCCACCCCATGCTGCGAGGAACGGAACGCCTTCCCTCGAACAACGGGCTCGCCTGCACGTGACACGAGACGCCCCCGCTGTTGAAGCGACAGCAGGGCGTCCGCGTCTCCCCGGGGAAATGTCGGCAGGAAACCACTCGCAGAAATGACAAGTCCCGCGTCAGCCCGGCCGGACGAGTTGTCAGCTGAAGAAAGGCGGCCACTTGACTTTCCTCGCATTCCACCTGTTACTGTCTCTTTCACAAGTGAAACGACGGGGGCGGGCGCGCGCCTCAGAACGTGCCGACGCTGGCTGCTAAGTTAACTGTCGGAACTCTCTTCGCAGACACTCCTTTCAAGCTGTCGTATACTGTTACTTGAGGGACAAACGGTATTTCTGGGCGCGAACTGGTCGAGAGAGTTGATGTGACTCGGAAACATAATTTTTCTGCAGCTGCTGGGTTTTTCAGCAAGGAACAGACACAAATAAGATTTGACTGTATTGACGGATAACACACATAAACATTAATTATGTTCTCAAAAGTTTTCCAGATGCATCTATTCTTAACTAACGGCGTTTGTTGTGTCGGTCACTCTAATGTTAACATGATTTGTAAACAGAAGAAAATCGTCCGACTTTTAAAGACAGTAAGCTCTCCAGAATCTGTGCCGCAGTATTTAAAGATTGTTATTTTGAAAATGAGAAACTACATGCACATGAAATATAACTGAAGCTTTGCACATATCTGAAAGAAATCTATCTGGGTTGGCCACAGCAGCGTTGTTCCATAGTCTTAATTAAGCTGGCGTTATTTACAGGCTGATGTCCACAGGTAAAAAATTCCATATTAGACGAACACCTACTTCAGATTTTAAATGATGGTATGTAAGTTCATGCAAAATCTAGACACTTACTCCTATCCATCTAAACGTGCTGCAAAATACAATAGTGTTAACTTGACTTCTTTGAACAAGACATTAAAGTAAGAAATAACAGAGAAGAACCCAAGAAGTGACTGTCTTTGAATTTACTGTTAAGTGCCGCAGCCGTTCTTGAGTCTCCACTAGTTGTGCCATGGGAACCAATGAGAACGGAACAATTTTCCACTCCTAAGCATACGTCCTCCCCGTCGTCACGAACCATGTAAGGGGACAGTTTTTGTTTCCTACTACTTCTGAGTATGAATCCAGTTCCTGTTATTGTGCCATCTCTAAGTCACGCAATATTAATGATGACAAAATTTTTTGCAAGGCTATAAAAATACACTATGTTACCAAAAGTATCCGTACACCTATAAAACACATGTTTCCCATATTAGGTGCGTTGTGTTACCACCTACTGCCATGTGCTCCATATCAGCGACCTCAGTAGTCACTAGACATCGTGAGAAAGCAGAATGGGGCGCTCCGCGGAGCTCACGGACTTCGAACATGGTCAGGTGATTGGGTGTCACTTGTGTCATACGTCTGTAAGCGAGATTTCGACACTCATAAACATCCCTAGGTCCACTGTTACCGATGTTATAGTGAAGTGGAAACGTGAAGGGACACGTGCAACACAAAAGCGTACAGGCCGACCTCGTCTGTTGACTGTCGGATGCCTCTGACAGTTGAAGAGGGTCATAATGTGCAACAGGCAGACATCTATCCAGACCATCACACGGGAATTCCAAACAGCATCAGGATCCACTGCAAGTACTGTGACAGGCGGGAGGTGAGAAAACTTGCATTGCATGGTAGAACGTCTGTTCATAAGCCACACATCGCGCCGGTAAATGCCAAACGACGCCTCACTCGGTGTAGGGAGCGTAAACATTGGACGACTGAACGGTGGACTAACGTCGTGTGGAGTGACGTATCACGGTACACAATGTGGCGATCCGATGGCAGGGTGTGGGAACAGCGAATGCCTGATGAACGTCATCTGCCAGCGTGTGTAGTGCCAACAGTAAAAGTCGGAGGCGATGGTGTTGTGGTGTGGTCGTGTTTTTCAAGGAGGAGGCTTGCACCCCTTGATGTTTGGCATGGCACTAACACAGCACAGACCCACATTGATGTTTTAAGTACCTTCTCGCTTCCCACTGTTGAAGAGCAGTTCGGGGATGAGAATTGCATCTTTCAAAGTGATCGAGCACCTTTTCATAATGCACTGCCTGTGGCGGAGTGGTTACACGACAGTAACATCCCTGTAATGGATTGTCCTGCCCAGAGTCCCGACCTGAATCCTACAGAGCACCTTTGGGATGTTTTGGAACGCCGATTCCGTGCCAGGCCTCATCGACCGAGATCGACACCTCTCTCAGTGCAGCACTCCATGAAGAATGGGCTGCCGTTCCACAAAAAACCTTCAAGCACCTGACTGAACGTATGCCAGCGAGAGTAGTAGCTGTCATCAAGGCTAGAGGTGGGTCAACACCATACTGAGTTCCAGCATTACTGATGGAGGGCGCCACGAATTTGTAAGTTATTTTCAGCCAGGTGTCCAGGTGCTTTTGATCACATGGTGTATATGTTGAATGGCTATTGTCTATGTTGGCAATTATTTGACCTACGTTTTAGATGATAGAGTAAAGCGTTCTGGCCTGCTTTGATGAGGTTATTCTTCAGTTTTTGTGCTGTTCCAATTCGTCAGAAATTTTCGTACGGTGCTTACTTCTGTATACGCAGATATCAGTAAAAAAATCATGAAATTGTTTCATGCCTGATTATTAGGAAATAAAATCTGCTTCGAAAATTGTTAATCTCGATAGTAAAATTTAAGTTATTATCAAACTAAGTTCACATGGTTTCATTTATGTTATTATTTCATGCTCAGTTATAAGGGATATTATCGGTATTCCTACATAACAGAATGTATGGAGTTGTCTTGAAACCCTTGTCTTTGCCAGCGTCTATTCACAGCCTGAGTATAATTATCGACATATCGTCACGTCGAAACCAAAATCAAGTCCAAATCCGAAAGCAGGGTCGTTGATGAAGTATAAAGGAACTAGAAGGAAGTTTACATTGAAGTGACAAAAAGTCATAGGACACTTTCAAATATCGTGTCGGACTCTCTTCTACCCCGCGTGGTGCAGCAACTGGACGTGGATGGACTCAAAAAGGCGCTGAAAGTCCCCGGCAGAAATACTGAGCCTTGCCGCCTCTATAGCCTTCCATAGCTGCGGAATAGTTTCCGATAGAGGATGTTGTGCACGAGCTGACCTCTCGATTACGTCCCATAAATGTTTGATAGTATTCATGTCGGGCAATCTGGGTGACCAAATCATTTGTTGGAATTCACCAGAATATTCTTCAAACCAGTAGCGAACAGCTGTTGCACGGTGATATGACTCCGTTGTTTGGGAACATTAAGTCCACAAATGGCTGGAAATCGTCTCCAAGTAGCCGAACATAAGCAATTCCGGCGAATTATCGATTCAGTTGCACCAGAGAATTGAACCAGAGGACCTAACTGATTACATGTAAACACATCCCACAAATTTACGGAGCCACCACCAGTTTGCACAGTGCCTTGTAGACAACTTGGTTCCATGGCTTTGTGAGGTCTGTGCCGCACTCGAACCCTACCATCAGCTGTTACCAACTGGAATCTGCACTCATCCGCCCGTCAACAGTTTTCCAGTCGTCTGTTGTCCAATCGATACGTTCACTAGCTCAGGAGAGCCGTTGTAGGCGATGCCGTGCTGTTAACAAGGCATTCACGTCTGCCGTCTTCTGCCATAGACTATTAACACCATATTTCGCCACACTGTCCTACTGAATTCCCTACCGCCATCTGTATATGTACATACCGCTGCCCCAAGACTTTTGGCACCTCAGAGTATTACTGACACCAATGTACAGCCTGAACGTAAGTGATCTTCTGGTTGGTGAGTGCAGTTATTTATACATACATCGAAGATTCCAGAATGGCAGTACTTATCAACCATCGAATATTCCAGATATATTAACACTACACATATATTTCCAGAACCTTTGTGAAATGATAAATACGGGATAATAAATGATTGTAGGTTGAGTTTGAACCGGCGACCAACAGCACACTAGCTAGCGAGCCTAAGCCTCACCAAGACACTTCATCTGTATCAGCACCTGTACAACATGAACGTCGTACTTGGACTCTGTGATCCTCTCTGGCAGCAGATATAATTGAGTTCCTCGCAAGAGAGTTCTTGTCAAATTCCATACCTATGAGGTATCGCTTCAGTTGTGCAATTTGCTTCTTGATTTCCTCTCAGAAAGGCCACAGTAAGTAGTAATCGACGGAAAATCATCGGGTAAAACAAAAGTGATATCCAGTGTTCCCCAAGGAAGTGTTATAGACCCCCTGCTGCTCCCAATCTACATAAGCTATTTTAGTGACGATCTGAGCAGCCCTCTTAGATTGATTCCAGATGATACTGTCATTTACCTTCTGGTAAAGTCATCAGAAGATCAAAATCAATTGCAAAATGTCTTAGATACGACATCTGTGTGGTGCAAACCGTGGCAATTATCTTTGGATAAGGAAAAGCGTGAGGTCATCCACATGAGTACGGAAAAAAAGTCCTTTAAATTTCGTTTGCAGAATAAATCAGACAAATATAAAGACTGTCAGTTCGACCAGATACCTAGAAATTACAATGACGAACAACTTAAACAGCAACAGTAACATAGATAACATTATGATGAATGCAAACCAAAGACTGCATTTTAATGACAGAACACTTAGGAGATGCAACAAGTCTACTACAGAGACTGCCTCCACTACGATTGCTCATCCTCTCCTATAGTGCTGCTATGTTGTATGGTGTGCTTACCAGATAGGATTCACAGAGGCCAACGAAAAAGTCCAATGAGGGCAACTCGTTTTGTATTATCGCGCAATAGGGGATAGAGTGTCCTGGATATGATAATCGATTCGGGATAGTAATCATTAAAAAGAAAGGCGTTTTTCGTTGAGGATAGGTCTTTTCGTGGAACTTCAACCACAATCTTTCTCCTCTGAGTGTGAAAATATTTTATTGTCTCCAGTGGTCATCGTAATAAAATAACTGAGAGTTTGTACAGAAATTTTTAAGTGTTCATTTCTTACATGCACAGTTATGAAGTAGAACGGTAGAGAAACAGTGTGAAGGTGGTTCGAAGAACTTTGCGCCATGCATTTAAGTGTGAATTGCAGAGGAGTCATGTAGATGTAGATACTGATGTAGATGAACAGCTGACGATCTTGTTCATTGTAGAGTCAACTTTTGAAGCTAGAGTACTTCAACTTTACTAATTCGACGTGTTGGTAATGGTAGGAAATAGGACAGTTGAAGAGTGTAGGACAATAATGTGCTTTGTCCACTTTTTTTCAAAAATGAGTTGTGTATGCTATGAGATGTAGGATTCCACATTGTTTAATATTGTTAATCAGCTAGTATTATAATATGAATAGTCCACATTCTAAATCCATTTTAGATTAGGCATGCAGTGAAAGACTATGCTAATGCCTCTCACTAGAGGGAATAAATGAGATTTGTCCAATGTTGTGTATTAAGTTTTAGATTCATTGTGGATTGGCAAACAATATTTGATCAAGAAACAGAGAATCTTCCTTTATTGTCTGTTGTTGTTACTAGTGAAAATATTTTCTTTAGTTGGAGACATTCTGTTATGTTATGCAGAAGACAGACTGACGAATCATTCCAACATTACTCCCATGAAACGTCTGTTGTGCAGGCAGCCTCCATGTAAGTCGATTCAGAACCGTTATTTGCTGATGACATGTAGACTGTCCCGCAAAACATCCCCATAAGGCAGCTCAGTACCACTCCTACTCAACATGATTGCTGTGCAGGACAGGCAAAATGTGGGTAACTGGAAAACTGTTATTTGTCCCTAACACGTAGACTGCCTTCTAAAGCAGATCAAAAAGGCAAGCTGATACTATTTCCACATGTTAAAAACAGAAAGCTGCACTTGGATAAGTGTTGTGTGATGACAAAGGCTGTGTTGTTGTGGTCTTCAGTCCTGAGACTGGTTTGATGCAGCTCTCCATGCTACTCTATCCTGTGCAAGCTCCTTCATCTCCCAGTACCTACTGCAACCTACATCCTTCTGAATCTGCTTAGTGTATTCATCTCTTGGTCTCCCTCTACGATTTTTACCCTCCACGGTGTCCTCCAATGCTAAATTTGTGATCCCTTGATGCCTCCAAACATGTCCTACCAACCAATCCCTTCTTCTAGTCAAGTTGTGCCACAAACTTCTCTTCTCCCCAATTCCATTCAATATCTCCTCATTAGTTGCGTGATCTACCCACCTTATCTTCAGCATTCTTCTGCAGCACCACATTTCGAAAGCTTCTATTCTCTTCTTGTCCAAAGTAGTTATCGCCCATGTTTCACTTCCATACATGGCTACACTCCATACAAATACTTTCAGAAACGACTTCCTGACGCTTAAATCTATACTCGATGTTAACAAATTTCTCTTCTTCAGAAACGCTTTCCTTCCCATTGCCAGTCTACATTTTATATCCCCCCTACTTCGACCATCATCAGTTATTTTGCTCCCTAAATAGCAAAACTCCTTTACCACTTTAAGTGTCTCATTTCTTAATCTAATTCCCTCAGCATCACCTGACTTAATTCGACTACATTCCATTATCCTCGTTTTGCTTTTGTTGATGTTCATCTTATATCCTCCTTTCAAGACACTGTCCATTCCGTTCAACTGCTCTTCCAAGTCCTTTGCTGTCTCTGACAGAATTACAATGTCATCGGCGAACCTCAAAGTTTTTACTTCTTCTCCATAAATTTTAATACCCACTCCGAATTTTTCTTTTGTTTCCTTTACTGCTTGCTCAATATACAGATTGAATAACATCGGGGAGAGGCTACAACCCTGTCTCACTCCTTTCGCAACCACTGCTTCTCTTTCGTGTCTTTCGACTCTTATAACTGCCATCTGGTTTCTGTACAAATTGTAAATAGCCTTTCGCTCCCTGTATTTTACCCCTGCCACCTTCAGAATTTGAAAGAGAGTATTCCAGTTAACATTGTCAAAAGCTTTCTCTATGTCTACAAATGCTAGAAACGTAGGTTTGCCTTTTCTTAATCTTTCTTCTAAGATAAGTCTTAAGATTAGTATTGCCTCACGTGTTCCAACATTTCTACGGAATCCAAACTGATCTTCCCCGAGGTCCGCTTCTACCAGTTTTTCCATTCGTCTGTAAAGAATTCGCGTTAGTATTTTGCAGCTGTGACTTATTAAACTGATAGTTAGGTAATTTTACATCTGTCAACACCTGCTTTCTTTGGGATTGGAATTATTATATTCTTCTTGAAGTCTGAGGGTATTTCGCCTGTCTCATACATCTTCCTCACCAGATGGTAGAGTTTTGTCATGAATGGCTCTCCCAAGGCCATCAGTAGTTCCAATGGAATGTTGTCTACTCCCGGGGACTTGTTTCGACTCAGGTCTTTCAGTGCTCTGTCAAACTCTTCACGCAGTATCTTATCTCCCATTTCATCTTCATCTACATCCTCTTCCATTTCCATAATATTGTCCTCAAGTACATCGCCCTTGTATAAACCCTCTATATACTCCTTCCACCTTTCTGCCTTCCCTTCTTTGCTTAGAACTGGGTTGCCATCTGAGCTCTTGATATTCATACAAGTGGTTCTCTTCTCTCCAAAGGTCTCTTTAATTTTCCTGTAGGCAGTATCTATCTTACCCCTTGTGAGACAAGCCTCTACATCCTTACATTTGTCCTCTAGCCATCCCTGCTTAGCCATTTTGCACTTCCTGTCGATATCATTTTTGAGACGTTTGTATTCCTTTTTGCCTGCCTCATTTACTGCATTTTTATATTTTCTCCTTTCATCAATTAAATTCAATATCTCTTCTGTTACCCAAGGATTTCTATTAGCCCTCGTCTTTTTACCTACTTGATCGTCTGCTGCCTTCACTACTTCATTCCTCAGAGCTGCCCATTCTTCTTCTACTGTATTTCTTTCCCCCATTCCTGTCAATTGTTCCCTTATGCTCTCCCTGAAACTCTGTACAACCTCTGGTTCCTTCAGTTTCTCCAGGTCCCATCTCCTTAAATTCCCACCTTTTTGCAGTTTCTTCAGTTTCAATCTGCAGTTCATAACCAATAGATTGTGGTCAGAATCCACATCTGCCCCTGGAAATGTCTTACATTTAAAACCTGGTTCCTAAATCTCTGTCTTACCAATATATAATCTATCTGATACCTTTTAGTATCTCCAGGATTCTTCCAGGTATACAACCTTCTCTTATGATTCTTGAACTAAGTGTTAGCTATGATTAAGTTATGCTCTGTGCAAAATTCTACAGTGCGGCTTCCTCTTTCATTCCTTCCCCCCAATCCATATTCACCTACTATGTTTCCTTCTCTCCCTTTTCCTACTGACGAATTCCAGTCACCCATGACTATTAAATTTTCGTCTCCCTTCACTACCTGAATAATTTCTTTTATCTCATCATACATTTCATCTATTTCTTCATCATCTGCAGAGCTAGTTGGCATATAAACTTGTACTACTGTAGTAGGCATGGGCTTTGTGTCTATCTTGGCCACAATAATGCGTTCACTATGCTGTTTGTAGTAGCTAACCCGCACTCCTATTTTTTTATTCATTATTAAACCTACTCCTGCATTACCCCTATTTGATTTTGTATTTATAACCCTGTAATCACCTGACCAAAAGTCTTGTTCCTCCTGCCACCGAACTTCACTAATTCCCACTATATCTAACTTTAACCTATCCATTTCCCTTTTTAAATTTTCTAACATACCTGCCCGATTAAGGGATCTGACATTCCACACTCCGATCCGTAGAACGCCAGTTTTCTTTCTCCTGATAACGACGTCCTCTTGAGTAGTCCCCGCCCGGAGGTCGGAATGGGGGACTATTTTACCTCCGGAATATTTTACCCAAAAGGACGCCATCATCATTTAACCATACAGTAAAGCTGCATGCCCTCGGGAATAAAAGGCTATCGTTACTTTATGTATGTGATAATAAAGGAGAAAACCACCTGTAGACACATTTGGAAGATTTGTATGGCTTTTCAAGACGTACACTGAGAATGACAAGATGAAATGTCCATTTCCTTCCATACTGTGATTTACAGTTGCCGGAAGGTTCGACATGGTCATATGAGCTTGCAACACATGTTCACCAAAAATTTCCCTCTCTCACCAGTTTCTCACAAGGGAACAGTCTAATCCAATATGTCGAAACCTATCCAAAAATTTTGGGCAGGAAGAATACAAATGGTTGAAATAGCTCTGAGCACTATGGGACTTAACATCTGAGGTCATCAGTCCCTTAAAACTTAGAACTTCTTAAACCTAACTAACCCAAGGACATCACATACATCCGTGCCTGAGGCAGGATTCGAGCCTGCGACGGCAGCGGTAGCGTGGTACCAGACTGAAGGGCTTAGAACCGCTCGCCCATACCGGCCGGCCAAGGAAGAATATATTGAAAGAAACTCAATATACAAATTTTGGCTGCTAAGAGGCGCTAAAAGTGTTTTTTTTATGTTAATAATTGCTACATTTGTAGCTCGCGAGGTGGCGTAGACCATTGCTACTGGTGGCAGGCAATGCATGTGCGACATTGTGGGCGCATACCCTTGGTTGACTGCACATAATTCGTTAAGCGAATTTCAGTTTTTATTTATAGTTTGCCTGTCACAATTAATCACAGTTGCTATTCGCTCGCATTTCCAACACATTTAATATCCGTAGTAATTAGAAGTGGTTGCTAACAGCACCCGTCTTTGTACAGGACCCAAAGTTTCACTGCAGTGTGGAATCCAAGAAGTTTTTTTCAACCCATGGGGATGAAGTATGAAGAATGTGGTGTGCAGTCGAAATCACACTCTTCTCCTGAAGACTTATATGTGTTATTTACTAGTTAGTTTCTTGAACATTCATTAGAATGTCGACGACATTTCGTTAGAAATTGCGGAAATATGAGTACCAGAAGGAACAGAAAATAGGTCAGCCTATTCTGTGAACTGTTATGCAAGAAAACTACGGGCATTTTTAACTTTCAGTGAGAAAGAAAAAGCTGAAAATGTTTTGGTTATGTGAAAGGTGAAAAAACACTTAAACTTAAAGTAGGTTTTGTTTCGTAAAATCTGAACGTGAATTGCATACATGGAAGAAAGATTTACACAACGTACAAAAATGTGACAAAATGAAACTTGCAAAAGTGTGAGAGAAAATCTGTTCGAGAGATTTACAACTGCTCGTGAGAGTCAGTGCACTGTTACCGAGGGAGATCTAAGAAAAAAATGGTTCAAATGGTTGTGAGCACTACGGGACTCAACTGCTGAGGTCATTAGTCCCCTAGAACTTAGAACTATTAAACCTAACGAACCTAAGGACGTCACAAACATCCATGCCCGAGGCAGGATTCGAACCTGCGACCGTAGCGGTCTTGCGGTTCCAGACTGCAGCGCCTTTAACCGTACGGCCACTTCGGCCGACGGAGATCTAAGAGACTGGGCGCCCTGAATTCCAAGAGATATGAACATGACTGATTTTCTGCCTTATTCGACCTGGTTAAACAGGTTTAGGAATATACAAAAACCATGTCGCAAAATTACAAAGTTTACCTTAAGTAAACGTGTGCAGAAGATGTCATTAATCGCTAATGCTATTAGAGCCAATCAGGCAGCTTTCATGCAAGAAGTGATTGCAAACCGCACTTTACCATTTCAAGCGAAAAATAGTCTCTCGTGCTGTCAGTGAATGCTATGGCATATTCGTATACAACAATGTATTTGTGTGTGTGTGTGTGTGTGTGCGTGTGTGTGTGAGAGAGAGAGATAGAGAGAGAGAGAGCGAGAGAGAGAGAGAGAGAGAGAGAGAGAGAGAGAGAGCGAGAGAGAGAGAGGGAGAGAGTTTTATTTATTTAATTATTAATTTTTTTATTTATTTTGTGTGTGTGTGCGTGTATGTTTGGAAGGAGGGTTTGGGGTTTTTAAGTGTTGGGGGTGTACCATTTGCTTGTTGTTATGGGTGTCTCTTGCTCATGTGTTCTTATGTGTGTGTTTTAAGTGTTTGTGTTACGTATGTTTACGATCTGTGTGTCTGTGTTTGTAAGTTCGTGACAAATCTTTTGTTTTAGTGTTCTAGACGTCCCCTTTATTTTTATTTTTATTTCGTGATCCTGTTTCTCTATAATTTGTCTGTTGTCATTCTTGTAGCTGTCTTCACTGAATGGAGTTTTGTTCAGTCTGTGCAGCATATACTGGAAACTGGCTAGTTTGTGCGCCATCAGATGATTAGAGAATTTGTGTATGGCTGTGCTGGTGGTGGTGGTGACTTTTCATCAGCATGAAGAATTGTTGTTGGTTAGAATGAAACACCCCCAGGCTGTGGCTAAGCCATTTTTCCGCAATATCCTTTCTTCCAGGAGTGCTAGTTCTGCAAGGTTCGCAGGAGAGCTTCTGTGAAGTTTGGAAGGTAGGAGACAAGGCACTGGCGAAATTAAAGCTGTGAGGACGGGGCGTGAATCGTGCTTGGGTAGCTCAGTTGGTAGAGCACTTGCCCGCGAAAAGCAAAGGTCCCGAGTTCGAGTCTCGGTCGGGCACACAGTTTTAATCTGCCAGGAAGTTTCATTGTTGTTGGTTGTTGTCTCTGTGTACTTT
Source organism: Schistocerca serialis cubense (assembly GCF_023864345.2). Lineage (NCBI taxonomy): Eukaryota > Metazoa > Arthropoda > Insecta > Orthoptera > Acrididae > Schistocerca > Schistocerca serialis. The sequence goes on from NC_064639.1 coordinate 384,242,993, forward strand.
GAGATCAAAAAAAAAATAAAATTTTGTCATTTTCTGTTTCTGTGGTGAATTTTATTTGGGATAAACTGTTTTTGTATCGTTGTGGAGTTGTTTGATGAGACTGGGTCTTTAATCTAGAAGACGTATGATATCATCTACATGGCAGTACCAACAGAGTATCCTGTATTGTTTGGGTCTTACTATTGTTTCAAACATTTTGTTTTCAATGTGACCGAGGAAGATATTGCCTAGAAGTCCACTGACTGATGACCCTATCCTGTTGTGAGCAGGACTGGTTGTCAAATGAGAAATAATTTTGCTGACTAGTTTTAGAATGCAAGCTATTTCTTTCATGTGCGATTTGAGAATGACGTTGAGTTGCTCTAATTATTGATTGTTTCAATGGTGGGCTTACTCGTGTTCATGGATGTCACATCGAATAATGTGAGCACGGCTGTTGTGGGTATGTTGATGTCTTTGATTTTTTGTATCACCTCTTCAGTGTTCTGAGTACTACTGTTGTTTGTGTATACAAAATGTTTCAGTAAGCATATGTATTTCTCTGGCTAGGATATATATGGGTATACTTCTGAAGTTGACCAACAGACATATCGGAGTGTCTCTGATGCCCATAATCTTTGTGAATAATACTATGGAAGCCGAGACACTTTTCTTTTTCTTGTATTTGTATTCTGTACAGAACTGGAAAAGTTCAGCTTCATTCTCCGACATTTCTGCTGGCTTCATTTCACCTACGAAATAACGTTATATACAATCTCGGTAGCAGGAACCCATGAGTGTTTTTGGTCAATTTACCGAGAAAAGCTCCTTTTTCAGCCTGCTTCGGAAGCACAATCTGGGACAATTTTGTATTGTTCATTGCCTCATAACTAAACAATGTAACAGTTCGAACTTCGTTTACAACGTTTGATTGGCTGACAAATATAGGTGCACAGCAAGTAACAATATAAGATGATACCTTAGAGGAGAAGAAAGAAACTGAAAGTAAAAAATGGATATTGATCGTTCTTCCTCAGCACCGAGTGGAGTTTGGTCATCTTGTAAGTAGGCTGTTTAGGTTTTTATGTTGGTAACACCACGCAGCGATCTGTATGAAAATCACTGACTGTGCTGTCTGCAGTCTGTGGCTGGTTGGCATTGTTGAAATATTCGCTGTTGTAGAGTTGGGCAGTTGGATGTGAACAGCGCATAGCGTTGCACAGTTGGAGGTGAGCCGCCAGCAGTGTTGGATGTGGGGAGAGGGATGGCGGAGTTTTGAGAGTGGATGATCTGGACGTGTGTTCATCAGAAAGAGTAAATTTGTAAGACTGGATGTCATGAACAGAACACTATTAAGGTAAATACATTGTTTGGTCTCTATCAAAATCTTTCAGTTGCTAAGTATGGCTATGAGTAGTTAGTGCCTTCAGTAGTTAGAATCTTTTATTTAGCTGGCAGTATTGGCGCTCGCTGTATTGCAGTAGTTCGAGTAACGAAGATTTTTGTGAGGTAAGTGATTCATGAAAGGTATAGGTTATTGTTAGTCAGGGCCATTCTTTTGTAGGGATTATTGAAAGTCAGATTGCATTGCGCTAAAAAAATTGTCTGTCAGTTTAGTGAATGTCTGAGTACGTTCACTTTTGCTCAGTGTTTGAAAATCAAATAACGTAGAGGTTTTCCAGCACAGTCATTTATAAATTTCTCTAAGGGGACGTTTCATATGGCGACCCTTAGCCGAGGATACCTCACTGGAACCTTCAGATTTTTTTCTTGTAGTTTGTGTAATTATTGTAGCTATTGTTTATTGTTAGCGCGTAATTATAGAGAAAATTTCCTTTGTAGTTGTAGTTTTTATTTGTTGTACAGTAAAACAGTTGTGGAATGCATGTAGATTTGCACCAAGTATTTCGCAGCTGCGCTTGCAATGAACGACATATTATTTTCAGTGCTATGCTAATGTGTTTTCTTGTTTTTGCTCTTCAAATTGTGCTTTTCTTGTTATCGTGTGAAATACGTGATAATTATGGCGTGTGAAAACCCTAACACTAGGCTCCAAAGTAAACTGAGAAATGATAGTGACGACGATTGTAGCTTTTCAGCACAACCGTGTAATGAATTAACAGACATTCAACGTAGTAATTTGGTAACTGTGCATGGGGAAATTGAGCGGGCGGCAAATAATGGTGTAGACAGTGAAACAATTAGTGAACAGGGAAGCATTATCGATCAATCGGTCGGCAACAGCTCGCCTCAGGAATCCGAAATGACAGGACACAATCTTGCAAATACTGTAGATTCAGGTTTTGGGTCCTCATCGTTTTCTCAAATAAGTCAAGACACATTTTCTGCTTGTCAAACTGTGAATGTTGCCGGTGCAAATGCACTGCCGAAAAGCATAGAGGAACTGATTCCAGACAGTAATACATATTATAGATTGCATTGCGCTAAAAATATTGTCTGTAAGTTTAGTGAATGTCTGAGTACGTTCAGTTTTACTCAGCTGTTTGAAAATCAAATAACGTAGAGGTTTATCAGCACAGTCATTCATTAATTTTTCTAAGGGGACGTTTCAGTCTTTCTTAAGTACGTCAAATCTTTAGCACGGATTATTGAGTATGTTGACTGTTTTTTCCAAAACACATTATATTATTTCCATTCCTCTATAAGATGTCATTATAAACTACACTTAAAGTTTGGTGGATTGATGGACCTTGATCATTATTTCCGTATACCCGTCATATAGATATTAAGTTTCATATTATGCACATTTACGTTCATGATTATATCTCACAAGTAAATCGTACAAAATTTGATTTCATGCATGATGGATGAATGAATAAATGCATGGAATTCTAGCACTATTTTCTGGTTTCTCACGGAGTTTGACGTAGGCTTACTTACGTGCACTGAAAACTTCAAAATGAAATTCAACAATAAAATCAAGTAGGTTTATTCCTGAAAAACTGAGATGGATTTCATGGCAAAACGTATTCTGGGAAATACATAAGTTAGGCCATTGTTGAAAAGATACAATAAAGTAGTGGGAAAACAAAGTCGGAAACTGTTATGCTATTAATTGAATCTTTGTTAAAATCAATTTGAATCACCTGTTTTAGTAACACGTTCATGTTGCGGAAGTTGGGCTGCCATTATTAAAAATGAGTTACATACATATTGAAGCAAAATATCCATTTTATAAGGTCAAGGCTATTCTTTTATTTATAAAGCGATGTACTCGTTAATACCATCCGAATTGCCTACTGGTGGCATTTTTTGAATTGAAAATATTCTGTAACATGCTTTCAAAACAGATTTCATCGTTTTGTACTATTACTGGCCACACGTTGAATGACACTTCGTAGATAAGATTTCTAAACTAGAAGATATGTAAACTGCAATGACACTGACGCACTGACACTTTAATAAATCAACTCACATAGAACTCTATGCAATTCTGTTCCTTTGATACTTACGGGCTAGCAAAGAAAAAGTAGTTAAGTTCTTCGCAAACGTGAACGTAAAACACGTTGTGCATGGGATTTGAAAGTTGAAAATCTAATGAATAAGAATCAATACCAATAAGCAAACAAACATTCTTTTCGGAGTTCTAGATTCATGAGCTATCGACGCGAATACAGTAAAAGAGGATTTCAACAGATTACGAAAGCACCCTTTTCCCATCACATTCTTCTCTTCTTAGATATCTGAAGCGCAAAAAAAAAAACAAAAAAAAAAAAAAACAAAGGGGCATTTGCGAAGATAAATGCATCGTTTTAAGGTGTTTGTTACGAATGTGAGAGCAGAAAACCTTTTAAAGTACCTTCCTGACACTAGAATAATTGGCGTAATATTTCTTATTTAAAGCAACTCTCGCGTCCACACGACAGAAATTATGAACAAAAATCATCTCCGTATAAATACTGGTCTGCTAATGTTTCGGGACATCTGACACGACGGTGCCGGTTTCAAAACGACATATTGCCTGTCTATAGCGCTTTGTCCTATTATTTTTTACCTCCATGGTATAAACTGGCGAAACACTTAGCCTCTCTAGTCCAGCTGCACATGGGAAAAACTGACACATACAGAAAGGCTTAGGACATTTCACTGAGAAGCTGAAGAAACTAAAACTTCGTCCAAACAACATCCTTATCTGCTTTGAGGTTGTTTCTTTGTTTATCAAAGTGACACTCAGTGATTCTCTGGAGTATACTGGTTCCAGTTTCCCGCAAGATATCACCATGGTCTTTCATGCATGTCTCACCACGAACTACTTCACGTGGCTTGGCAACTTCTATGGTCAACTAGAAGGCATCGCCGTGGGTAGTCCGTTTAGTCCAGTTGTGGTCAACTTCTTCATGGAACGTTTCGCAGCGCAGGCGCTATATTGGCACCTTGTAAACCTAAGGTGGTACAGAAACGTCGACAATAACTTCGTTGTGTGGAGCCATGGTGAGGAACAGCTCAGTGACTTCATAAGACAGCTGAACAGTCACTATGCCAACATAAAATTTACCATGGAGGTTGAAAAGAACCAACAAGCACTCTTTCTAGATGCGCTGGTCACGAGGGACATGGGAAGCCTAGAACACAGTGTGTATCGTAAGCAGATCGATACTTGCACAAACTGCCAAATCACCACCCGAGCCAGAGAAGAGGCAAGACTTCAAGAGTGACGGACAGATCAGGCCGTATACTTTGCAAACACAGCGTAAAGACTATTTATTAATCGACAAAGAAAATCAAAGAGCGTCTCAGATATGGAGAAAAAGGACCCACTTGCACTGTCGGAAATGTATCGCATACCATGTACATGCTTATAGTCTATGTAGGAATGACTGTACGATCAGTCAACAGTAGGATCAACAAACGTAAGTGGCACTGCAGATTGGGGCAGGTGGATAAATCAGCCGTGGCAGAGCACGCGCTGTTTGATACAAGCAACACAGTAAAATTCGTCGACACGGAAGATCTTGCTATGACATCCGCTTTTTCAGAAAAGTTGAAAGGAACCTAGATTCCCGTGCTACAGATAACGACCGTTACAGATAGCAAAACGAAAAGAAAAGCAGCAGTGGTAATGACCACGGAAAAGCATTTGGATGTTGGTACGTCAGGTATATGTAATATGCGGCCGTGAGCCCAGCTCCAGTCCATCAACAATGGACCGTGAAGCTTCAACAATGCCAACCACTCGCACAGCCGAAAGGTCAGAAAAATTACCAAAGAAACGTTGGTCGAAGAACACGAGACAGAAGTCAACAGGCAATTTTTGGCTAGTCTTCTTTATGAAAAATTTTGGAAACGCATAAAAATGACCGGCGTTGTAAGAAATGGAAAAGTTTAAGTGGCCGATAATCAGGACTAAAGTCACTGATTTATGATCAGATCCCGAAGAGCTGTCAAGTTACGGCAGTGCTCTTTGCTACGTCTCTCTTTGAAATAGTCCGTGACTTTTTTTTTTCAGGTTAACATCAAGTATTTTACAGGCCAGTCAAAGTACGATAGAGTGCCTCACTGTTCGTCACAGCAGGAGCATACGTGTGCAGTCCTGTAAAGATAGTTGTGGTCGTCTTGAAAGACGGGAGTGTCCGCAGCACAATTATAGTGAAGATGTAGAAGATAGTCGGGAATGTCGAAATAAACATCCTGGCTCATGTTCATGGCAACCTGAACGAGTGTGCCTTAGTCACGGTACGGTCTCACCTCTAAAACTAATCAGGGAGTCACCTCCATGTTGAACTGCATTCTTCACATACACGAGACTAAGGCCGCATTTTTGTAGGAGCAGGAATTTGGCGCCGCGCGAGCAGGGCATGATGCTCTGCGTCGGTAGGAGCGCAAAACTAACATATGTTACGCACTTTTGTTTTCCCAGTGTGGCGTTCGCTGCGTTATTCAGTGGTTTGGTATTTAACTAATTTTTAAATGAAAATAATAATCTTATTTTATTACAGTGAGTAATTACTAAATATTAGCCGAGCGGTCTAGGGCGCTGCAATCATGGACTAAGCGGCTAGTCCCGGCGGAGGTTCCAGTCCTCCCTCGGGCATGGGTGTGTGTGTGTTTGTCCTTAGGGTAATTTAGGCTAAGTAGCGTGTAAGCTTAGGGACTGATGACATTAGCAGTTAAGTCCCACAAGATTTCTCACACATCTGAATTACTAAATAATTTTTCTCCCGGCTAAAGATTTGGTCAAGTTGCTAAAGAACTCCAAGTTAATGTTGTGTTAAAGTGTTGTCTGTAAATTGTGTATGTGTCACTAAATCACAGTTCATACAACAGATTCCATACAACTATTGATTATGATGGAAACAGTTATCTTCAGCAAAATGATCATTAAAACCACCGAATATCAGCCGCGCACAACACTGACGTATGTTACCTGAAACAATATTCTTCGCAACTCGCGAGTAATTAATTCCGGCTCCATACATCAGCAAGAAAAGTTTGTTGTAAGGATCGTGCTATGAGCACCTTTTTTTTAAAGAACCAATCTGATTCGAATTATTTTAATTAAAATGAGTTCGGGACCACCGGCGCACATTTATTTTTACACATTTTTATTACCTTCGGCATTTATGTCTGCAGAGTTGCGTAATTTGAATTTGCCGCTGAGATAATTGTTAAGATGGCGGCAGACAATTGATAGAGACTTTCTATTGTTAGAGCAAATTTCCTTTTAACAGGATAAATATTTGAAATGCTTATTAAATTTTGCTTTTATATTGTGCACTACTTAGACTAATTTTCATCAAGCACACCTTTGACACTTTCGTAAGAAACACAGATAAAAACGCGATACAAATCGCTATCATCAATGGCTGCGCCCCTTGCAGCGGAAAGAAATAATTAACACAGATAATGCTTATTGAGAGAGGGGAAAAAAATGGCTCTGACCACTACGCGACTTAAGTTCTGAGGTCATCATTCGTCTATAACTTAGTACTAATTAAACCTAACTAACCTAAGGACATCACACACATCCATGCCCGAGGCAGGATTCGAACCTGCGACCGTAGCGGTCGCGCAGTATTGAGAAAGGAATTAAAGTTACAAATAATTATTCACTCATATTTATAATAATAATGTACTCTATTCTCAAGTAATAATTAACAAAGAGTTACAATTTCTTAACAGACCTCAGTCTGATATACGTCTTGCGTCCGCAACCTACAAAAGCCAACCAACAAAAGGTAAAAACAAAGGAAGACAAACGTAGATCATAAAAGGAATTTACAATTATCATTGTCTTTGTATGATACACATCGATATGTCCATCTACATCTACATCTACATCTACATGATTACTCTGCAATTCACATTTAAGTGCTTGGCAGAGGATTCTCCGAACCACAATCATACTATCTCTCTACCATTCCACTCGCGAACAGCGCGCGGGAAAAACGAACACCTAAACCTTTCTGTTCGAGCTCTGATTTCTCTTATTTTATTTTGATGATCATTCATACCTATGTAGGTTGGGCTCAACAAAATATTTTCGCATTCGGAAGAGAAAGTTGGTGACAGAAATTTCGTAAATAGATCTCGCCTCGACGAAAAAGCGTCTTTGCTTTAATGATTTCCATCCCAACTCGCGTATCATATCTGCCACACTCTCTCCCCTGTTACGTGATAATACAAAACGAGCTGCCCTTTTTTGCACCCTTTCGATGTCCTCCATCAATCTCACCTGGTAAGGATCCCACACCGCGCAGCAATATTCTAACAGAGGACGAACGAGTGTAGTGTAAGCTGTCTCTTTAGTGGACTTGTTGCATCTTCTAAGTGTCCTGCCAATGAAACGCAACTTTTGGCTCCCCTCCAAAAGAATGGTTCAGATGGCTCTGAGCACTATGGGACTCAACTGCTGAGGTCATTAGTCCCCTAGAACTTAGAACTAGTTAAACCTAACTAACCTAAGGACATCACAAACATCCATGCCCGAGGCAGGATTCGAACCTGCAACCGTAGCGGTCTTGCGGGGCTCGCCTCCCTCACAATATTATCTATGTGATCTTTCCAACTGAAGTTGTTCGTAATTTTAACACCCAGGTACTTAGTTGAATTGACAGCCTTGAGAATTGTACTATTTATCGAGTAATCGAATTCCAACGGATTTCTTTTGGAACTCTTGTGGATCACCTCACACTCTTAGTTATTTAGCGTCAACTGCCACCTGCCACACCATACAGCAATCTTTTATAAATCGCTTTGCAACTGATACTGGTCTTCGGATGACCTTACTAGACGGTAAATTACAGCATCATCTGCGAACAACCTAATTATATAAATAATTAATATTTATCATCTTTTTTTCACTGTTTTTCCATATGTCGGATAGATAACGTTTATAACTGTTAGAGACATGATTTCCTCTCGTCGCGCTGTACCTAAAATTTATCTCCTGGATGTCACATCAGAAAACGAAACCGCAAGCACATTAACTATTCAGTACCGTTTGGGAAGGGTGATCAAACGAAGTACTGTTACTTTAACCAGAATACCAAAGCTTTATACAGTACTGACGGATCGCGTGGGAGAAGAGAAAAGAAAACTTTGTTTTTGGGGAGGGTCCGCCTTAAGCAAAACATTTATTTTTATTTTTACTCCCCAGACAAGTGTATCACATCTACTGATTTCTGTTCCATTCGGATAATTCCTTCGCGGTTTGTCGTTTTTTTGCCTTCGAGTGCAACTGCGGACATCGGTCGCGCGCCGCATTTCCAGGGCAGGAGCAGGTAGTTGGCAGGCGCGACGGTCAGCGTGGCGGCCCACGGCAGGTGCTGTGGCCGCGGCGCCTGCGGGAGCAGACGACGGCGGCGAGGAATGCGCGCCCCTGGAGACGGCCGGCCGCCTCCTAATGGGCGCCTTTATCCGGCGGCATCCATCACGGCGGGTATTCTGCCCCCTGTCACGAGCCCAGCGCCGCCAGCCTCCCCCGCGGCCGCAATAAATCCGGGTTTAACTCCCGGTGGCGCTGCGATGGCACCGTGTTTGCTCCTTCCGCGGAGCGCCCGTTTAACACACGCGTGGCGTGCCGTGGCGACCCGCCTTTATAATTTTTTAATGTGGAATAACAGATTGTAGGCGACGTGGTTTGTCATACTAAATGCGTGTTTTTATTAGCCGGGAAAGCGCGTGATTAATCATGATCTCGTAATTCAAAAGTGGGAATATTTTTCTCGGCGCGCCGCCGAACGCCGCGGCAGCGAGCCGGTGCTGGCTGGGAAACGGCCACATTCTGGCGGTTAACGCGGACCACACGGGCTTCCCGAGCGGCGAGACTGGTCGGCGTTACGTGCTGCGCCGTTCCTAATCTATATCCTGCCGTGTGAATAGGAGATTAAAACACCAAGTGGCCGCGCTCTTTAAGTTCGGAACATTCCGTGGGAGATGTCACAACAGTTGCCGGTAACAAATGCGCATGAAATACCAGTTAAGAGAAAAAAGAAAAGAGGCAGAATTCAATTTGTGTACAAACATTCCGGTTTTAATCACTATATCACTTTAAACGGCTATATGTTGATCGTGAAGTAAGAGCGGCTTTCTCCAAGCTGAGAATAACCATTTCTTGAGAAATGTAAAACTTTACCCAGGAGGATATATCCGCTCAGTTCATTCGAGAGCTGTGTATTACGCTAAAGAAGGTCTGCAATGGAACTAAAAGGGAAATACTGTAGAAAAATTTAAGAAAGAGGGAATACTAAGAAAGTTCAATAATGTTTTGTAACAAATTCCGCCCAGCTAACGTCAGTGAAAGGTGGAAAAACTTTGTGCATAATTTGAAAGAGACAGCGAAATAAGTGCTAGAGACAACGTCTACACAGAGAATAAGGAAGGTGACTATACAGTGGATGAGGTGATAAATAAATTGGAGAACCGTTGGAAATGCAAAAATTTAAACACAGGAAAGGGAAATAGATTGTACCTCAGCTTAAACACAAGTAGGCCTTTGGCAAAGAGATGGCAGGCATAATTTCATGTATAAAGAAGCGATGGCGTTGATGTGTGAGAGGGAGGGAGGACGAAAGAGTGTCGTCATGGTGACAGACAGAGGACGAAAGGAAGGCAAATGATCTGCACAAAATAAAGGAGAGGTTGAGTGTTTACATCTAGGAGGAAGGAGTGGGGAGACAGAATAACATGAACAGGCCATAGGAAGTATACTGTATGAAAAAGTTGGTAGCTTCAAAATTCTAAAGAGTTAATTCTAGGCAGCTCATACAGAGATGAAACATGGAAAGCCTACAGGGATTGGTAACTGCAACAGAAATACTAAGAACTATAAACAGAAAATGAAAGTGAATGCTATTGCGAATCTGCAGGAAAATACTCGAAGATACAGTAGATTAGCGACTCCTTCGAATTTGCCTTGTTACGCTTTCAAAAGAAAAAGAAAGCAAGGTAACAGATTAAACAGAAAACCAAAGTAGAAGTTGGTGGAAAATTAATGAATGGAATAGCATTTGGAAGAAAGTCAGACAAGGATGTTTCCTTCAATTTACGCTGTTTAACATCTACCAAAGTGCACGGATATGTTTGTGTCGGAAGCAACGCGTAGGTGTTGACATGAGCCACAGAGAACAGAAACGTCTTAGACATCTTTAGGAACAGAAAGAAAAAAATGACGAGGCGTTATTCTGAGATGTCATTAGTTACTCCAGCAACTAACTGGGGGGATGGTAAAGGAAAATTGTGGGAGAAGATGAAGTTTGTACTAACTGACGGAAGGAGAGCAGTGTCAGTAAGGGGAGCAATAAGTGCGTGGAACTGAAGAGGAAAGCGCAACACAAGGAGAGGGGCTGAGTACCATGCCTGGACCTGCCACAGGCCAGAATAACTACTGAGGATGAGTGTTTCTGACTATACGGAATACATCACCTAACACAAGGGGGTTTGCTTCTTGCCGGGCACTGTAATATGCGATTGTTTCGACCTCCTCCAAAACAAATAATATTGTGAATAATAAAGTACAACTTGCAGATGAATAAGCTCAGAAATTTTTCGAAATCTGCAGCAGAAAATAGTCTGATGGAACGGCATGAGATTCAGTGTGCAAATACGGCTCTCTTAAGTGCATTTATAGTGTTGCTAACACTGCAAAGGAGATTGTAAAAACAGCGTAAATGATAGCGACTTAAATTTAAATACAGGCGGTGGTTTCTGATGTTTTCTGAGACTTAGGAAGACTATACAATAGTGAGAGGATCACTTAGAGAAAATTAACAGAATTACTCCATTATTTGTTCTACTGATTACTTAGATGCTTCCCGTATCAACTGCCTGCAGACAGTTGCAATTGGCTCATTGGCGGTCATTTCGAAGCACTATGTAAACTGTTTATCCTGTTTACTGGTTTTCAAGTTTTAATTTATGCGAAACAAAACAAAAATAATTTAGATACTTAAATTACGAACTGAAACAATGCTTTGAGGGTATTCTATTTTCTTGGAAAGCTATCGATCAGAATATAAAAAGACCAGCAGAGGCAAAGATAGCATTCCTCGTGGAAAGATAATTATTGGCATCAAACACATACATTAAATTGAGAAAGAGATTACTTAGAATGTACGTCTGGAGATGTACTTGAGGACAATATTATGGAAATGGTAGAGGATGTAGATGAAGATGAAGTGGGAGATAAGATACTGCGTGAAGAGTTTGACAAAGCACTGAAAGTCCTAGGTCGAAGCAAGGCCCCGGGAGTAGACAACATTCCATTAGAACTACTGACAGCCTTGGGAAAGCCAACCCTAACAAAACTCTACCATCTGGTGAGCAAGATGTATGAGACAGGCGAAATATCCTCCGACTTAATGAAGAATATAATAATTTCAATCCCAAAGAAAGCAGATGTTGACAGATGTGAAAATTACCGAACTATCAGTTTAATAAGTCACAACTGCAAAATACTAACGCGAATTCTTTACAGACGAATGGAAAAACTGGTAGAAGCGGACCTCGGGGAAGATCAGTTTGGATTCCGTAGAAATGTTGGAACACGTGAGGCAATACTAACCTTAAGACTTATCTTAGAAGAAAGATTAAGAAAAGGCAAACCTACGTTTCTAGCATTTGTAGACTTAGAGAAAGATTTTGACAATGTTAACTGGAATACTCTCTTTCAAATTCTGAAGGTGGCAGGGGTAAGGTACAGGGAGCGCAAGGCTATTTACAATTTGTACAGAAACCAGATGGCAGTTATAAGAGTAGAGGGGCATGAAAGGGAAGCAGAGGTTGGGAAGGGAGTGAAACAGGATTGTAGCCTATCCCTGATGTTGTTCAATCTGTATATTGAGCAAGCAGTAAAGGTAACAAAAGAAAAATTCGGAGTAGGAATTAAAATCCACGGAGAAAAAGTAAAAACTTTAAGGTTTGCCGATGACTTTGTAATTCTGTCAGAGACAGAAAAGGACCTGGAAGAGCAGTTGAACGGAACGGACAGTGTCTTGAAAGGAGGGTATAAGATGAACATCAACAAAAGCAAAACGAGGATAATGGAATGTAGTCGAATTAAGTCTGGCGATGCTGAGGGCATCAGATTAGGAAATGAGACACATAAAGTAGTAGATAAGTTCTGCTATTTGGGGAGCAAAATAACTGATGATGGTCGAAGTAGAGAGGATATAAAACGTAGACTGGCAATGGCAAGGAAATCGTTTCTGAAGAAGAGAAATTTGTTAACATCGAATATAGATTTAAGTGTCAGGAAGTCGTTTCTGAAAGTATTTGTGTGGAATTTAGCCATGTCTGGAATTGAAACCTGGACGATAAATAGTTTGGACAAGAAGAGAATAGAAGCTTTCGAAATGTGGTGCTCCAGAAGAATGCTGAAGATTAGATGGATACATCACATAACTAATGAGGAGGTATTGAACAGAATTGGGGAGAGGAGAAATTTGTGGCACAACTTGACTAGAAGAAGGGATCGGTTGGTAGGACATGTTTTGAGGCATCAAGGGATCACAAATTTAGCATTGGAGGGCAGCGTGGAGGGTAAAAATCGTAGGGGGAGACCAAGAGATGAATACACTAAGCAGATTCGGAAGAATGTAGGTTACAGTAGGTACTGGGAGATGAAGAAGCTTGCACAGGATAGAGGAGCATGTAGAGTTGCATCAGACCATTCTCTGGACTGAAGACCACAACAACAATAACGTCTGGAGAAGAGCACTGTTTGAAAGAATGTCATGAACTGAGAAAATGGGGAGAAAAAGAGCTGTTAGAGATGTAATGCTACAGCGGGATGCTAACAATTAAATGAACAGGTAACGTGAGAAATGAGGTTCTCTGCAAAATTTTCTAGGAAAGGAATACTAAGTCTAAGATGATAAAGAACTGTAGGACACGTGTTAACACACCAAGAAATAACTGTCATGGTACTAGAGGAATCGATAGAGGGCAAATATTGTAGCGGAAGACAAAGACTGGAATATACATCACAAATAGTCAAGGACGTTGGGAGACTTGTGTTACTAAGGGAAGAAGAGCTTTGCACAGGAGAGGAAATCCTGTTGGGCTGCATCGAACCACCCAAAAGACGATGGACCAAAAATAAATCCCATAGGATGAACAAATAATATAGCAAAGTTGTATGTTTTGGTCGTAGTTAATTAAATTGCCATTGTAAAGAGATTACGTTCGATAGGGTGCGTACACTGAGCTCTCTTCTCCAGCACCAAACCTAATATCGCGTTTTATGTTAATAATTTTTTGCTGATAGGAAATTTCTCGCCTTCATTCCATTTCCAGGCAATTATAATTAATTACTGCGTCATATGTTCACTATAACTTGGTATGATACTCGAAAAATTAATTCCACAAGAAAAAACTTACGACGAAGTACCTACGGCAAAATAACATATGAGGGATGAGCCAATTTTTGTATTTAGTTTTTGGTCTAAACAGTAGTTTAACGTAGCAGTATGATATGATTGTTGGTGCAGACCGTGGCAAGAGCTCTTATAGGGAAGAAAAGAAAGAAACAGCAGATGAATCTGCAAATGGAAATGGTATGTTTGCTTCTGGAAAATATGGAGCGAACACACTGAAAAAGTGGTTCTACATGACCAAATTGCTATTTACGTAGCTTGCTGAATGTGTCACACAACTACAAGCACATTACCTTGGATTTTATTTTAATGTCTTCTATAACCTCATCTATAACGCAGTTTCTCATTTATGTATGAGACAGTCGTAGAGGTCTCCTATAGCACCATGACTATTGAAATAACTGGTCATATGTAGATGCCAGTAACACAGACCACTTGAGATGTCGCTCCATGGTAGCCCTTATGTTCTTGATGATGAACGAGACCTTTGGCTAGCAACTACCGCAGAGCTGCCTGGAAGCACCGTGTCACATAGTTGCATCAGCCCTGAGGGAGGGTTATGGGAGGGGGGGGGGGGGGGGAGGGCGGAGAGTGATAGTCTTACCGAATGACTGCACCGCAATCATTACTTAAAATCATTTATTTTAAAGCAATTTCTTTTCACTCCACGGACACGTGAAACTTACTAGACTTCAATAATCAGTTTTGTTAAACTACACGCCACAATTCGACTACACGTGCTGATGAGTTTGTTCCCAGGTTATGGGTTACAGGCCGGGGGAGGAGGCCATCCCGTTTCAGATTACCTTTTAATGACACAGTAATTTTTAGATTTCACTCCTAATGGCTCTGAAGACACTTCCCATTACAAATTTTGGCATCATTCAGATACGTACTGAGTTGCTATATCTCTATTTTTAGTCGGATCTAATGCGGACAAAGCTTGCATTTTCTTCCCCTAGGGGAGAGGCAACCACCCTCCACTGTGCCATGCTGCACATACATGAAAATGTGCAACTTCACGCGACCGAACAAATCTGAAGTTGTCAGTGTACTAGTGGCAATATTAAGTAATAAAGGTTACAAGTTTGCCGTTCACATTATTATTAGGTAACAGCTACTGCCCGCATGTAACACTAACAAAAGAAGCACTTGGTAAGTTAAATGTAATTCGCTAAACCAAAACGCGTAACTTCGAATATATCCAGCGCTACCCGCAATGTTTAGAGTAACCATACACTGGCGCACTTGTGACAGAAATAAATTACTTTAAAGCACAGTCAGATGCGATTTCAATAAGAAATAACCAGCTCTGCTCATCAGATAACAAGACTTTTTTTTCGTCGACTGTAACATACCTGAAATTTTCCTTGGGGACGTAAGTCAAAACATTAGCGTATTTCAGTCAGTTAAAGTGCACAGTTCACGTAGTTAGCTAAATTTAAAATCACTACTCAAGTTATAAAATAACAGAAACAACTACACTGAATTGCTGCTCGACGTTAATTTACGTACGATATTTTCTTTTTATTATAGCGATCGCTATTTACCCATCCTCAAACAGACAGGATCTTTGCTAACCACTGAACAACGAATATACATCTTTTGCTGGTATCCTGTAAAGCTACGTGCTGCCACATATTTTTCCCTTTCGATGTACCGTGGCAAGACAGTCAAGTTTTCTTCTTCCAACCAAATAATTTACATGGAGTTTAGGTTTTAAAAGGGGCGGCTGATCCCGGCGGAGGTTCGAGTCCTCCCTCGGGCATGGGTGTGTGTGTTTGTTCTTAGGATAATTTAGGTTAAGCAGTGTGTAAGCTTAGGGACTGATGACCTTAGCAGTTAAGTCCCATAAGATTTCACACACATTTGAACATTTTTTTTAAGGGTTGCAAATACTTTAGAGATCACTGACAATTATCTGATTGAAAGTGTTATTCGAATCGCTTGATAGATGTGATATGTGAACTCCAAAACCAAATTTTATAGTGCAAAGCAAATAATTTTCATGGCAAACTACATACTATTTTTTGAGTGGTCAGTCTTCTGACTGGTTTGATGCGGCTTCACACGAATTCATCTACTGTACCAACCTCTTCATTTCAGAGTAGCAACTGAACCCTATGTCATCGGCCTTGCCGCAGTGGTAACACCGGTTCCCGTTAGATCACCGAAGTTAAGCGCTATCGGACTGGGCTAGCACTCGGATAGGTGCCCATCCGGTCTGCCGAGCGCTGTTGGCAAGCGGGAAGCACTCAACCCTTGTGAGGCAAACGGAGGAGCTACTTGATTGAGAAGTAGTGACTTCGGTCTCGGAAACTGAAATACGGCCGGGAGAGCGGTGAGCTGACCAAATGCGCCTCCATATCCGCATCCAGTGACGCCTGTGGGCTGAGGATGACACGGCGGCCCGTCGGTACCGTTGGGCCTTCATGGCCTGTGCGGCAGGCGTTTAGTTTAGTTTTATCTGAACTGCAAGTCCTCAGTTACCTGCTGGGTGTATTCCGATCTCTGTTTCCCCTACAGCTTTTACCCTCTACAGCTCCTCCCAGTACCAAATAAGTTATTTCTTGATGTCTTAACACCCGTCCTCTCATCTTTCCCCTTCTTCTTGTCGGCGTTTTCCATACATTCCTTTCCTCGCAAATTCTACGGAGAATCACCTCAATCCTCATCTTATCAGTCCACCCAATTTTCAACACTCTTCTGCAGCACCACATCCCAAATACTCCGTTTCTCTTCTGCTCCGGGTTTCACACCGCCCATTATTCACTACCGTGCAATTTTGCACTCCAAACGACTATTCTCATAAATTTCTTCCCCAAACTAAGGCGTACGTTTGACACCAGTAGACTTCTCTTGGCCACAAGTACCCTCTTCGCCAGCGCAAGCCTGCTTTCTGTGTCCTCCCAGCTCCGTCCGTCATGGGTTATTTTGCTTCCAAGGTAACAGAATACCTTAAACTTTTTCTACATTGTGGCCATTAACTTTTATGTTAAGATACTCCCTGTTCTCATGTCAGCTATTTCTCATTACTTTTATCTTTATTCTCAATCCGTATTCTGTATTTCTTCGACTGTTCATTCCATTCATCACTTTCGCTGAGGATACTAATTCATCAGTGAATCTTATCATTAATATCCTTTCACCCTGAATTATAGTCCCACCCTTTAAACTTTGTTTTATTTCCGTCATTGCCACTTCGATGTAAAGAGTGAACATCAGAGGTGAAAGAACGCATGCCTGTCTAACGTGCTTTCTAGTCTGAGCACTTGGTTCTTGGTCTTCTGGTCTTTTTGTTCCCTCTTGGTTCTTGTACGTATTGTATATCTCGCCACTTTCGTTATAATTACTCCAGTTTTTCTCAGAATTTCGAGGAACTTGAACCACTTCACACGTCGAATACTTTTTCCAGGGAGACATATGTTATGAGGGTATCTCGATTTTTTTTTTTTAAGTATTGCTTCCTTCAGGTGCAAAGTCCGAACTGTCTCTCTGATGCCTTTACCTTCCCTAAAACCAAACTAATCATCATCTAACAGATCCTCAATTTTCTTTCCTACTGTCACGTATTATAATTGTTAGAAGCTTGGATGCATGAGATGTTATGCTGATTTTGCGACTGTTTTTGCACATATCTATCCTTCTTATCTTCAGATTCGTGCGGATGATATTTCTCTGAAAGGCTGATGGTACGTCGCCAGTCTCTTAGATTCTTCACATCCCCTCGAATAATCGTTTGGGTTGCTATTTCATCCAATGATTTTAGAGAGTCTGATGGAATGTTATCTCTCCATTTTCCTGTACTTGATTTCAACTCTTCCAGACCTCTTTCAAATTCTTACTCTAACACTGGATCTCATACGTCTTCTGTATAGACTCGTATTTCTTTTTCTATTAAGTCGTCAGACAAGTCCTGTCAAGACAAGTTGTAGAGGCCTGTAATGTACTCTTTCGTCCTATCTGTAATCTTCTCTGCCCTTAACGGTGGAATTTTCATTGCACTGTTAATGTTACCGTTGCCTCGGTTTCCCTGCATTTTGCTATTTGTTTCTTTCCTAAGGGATTGATATTGCTGCATTCCTGTCTTTCCCTGAATGTTTTTATGCTTCTATCTTTCGTAGATCAGCTGAAGTACTTCATCTGTTACCAAGGTTGCTTCGGAATTACCTTCATTGAACCTATGTCTGACTGCCGAATATTTGTGACTGGTCTTTTTAGAATGGCCGTTCTTTTCCACTGAACATCCTACTCTGGTTTCCTTCGGGCAGCATCCACTTCCTTAATGAATTTCAAACACGTCTCATCGTTCTTCAGTATTTCTTTGTCCCACTTCCTTCCACAGTGAATCATCCGTAAGATTCTTTTAAACTTCAATTTACTCTTCATCAGTACTAAATTGTGATATGAGACTGTATCTGCATCTGGGTAAGCCTTACAATCCAATATCTGATTTAGGAATCTCTGTCTGATCATGATGTTATCCACTTGAAATCTTGCCTTGTCTCCGGGTCTTTTCCAAGTATACCTCCTCTTCTTGTGGTTCATGGATATTCTTACCATCTGAAATTTATTACAGAACTCAATTAGTCTTCCTATTTTCTCATTCCTATTGTCTATCCCATATTTCCTATAACCATTTTTTATATTCCTCTTACTACAATTGCCTTCAAATTCCCCATGATTATTAAATTTTCATCTCCTTTTACATACTGAATCATAACTTTATTTACTTTATTTTCCATAGCTATACACACTTCAAAAAAGTTTTGCATCACCCCGCTTCCCAGAACTCCTGAAGACAGACGTTGACTGTGGATGTTGTACCACAAACACAGACCCTTTAATTGTTCAGAGATGTCACTAAACCCGAAAGATGTAAACAACCACACATGAGCAGCGTCTGTTAGACAGAGGGGGTCCGACCGCCAATCAGTTCCAGTCATTACAACAGAAAGGTGGTACACGGCTCGTGTTGCCTGTAGTTCAACCATACCTAGACGGTCAATACCGCAGTTCAAACGCATCCGCATTGTTACTTTGTGCCAGGAAGGGCTCTCAACAAGGGAAGTGTCCAGGCATCTCGGACTGAACCAAAGCGATGTTGTTCGGACATGGAGGAGATACACAGAGACATGCCTCACTAAAGCCGCCCAAGGGATACTACTGCAATGGATGACCACTACCTACGGATTATGGCTCGGAGGAACCCTAACAGAAACGCCACCATGTTGAATAATGATTTTCGTGCAGCCACAGGACATCGTGTTACGACTCAAACTGTTCGCAGTAGGCTGCATGATGCGCATCTTCACTCCCGACGTCAATGGCGAGGTCCATCTTTGCAACCACGACACCAAGCAGTGCGGTACAGATGAGCCCAACAGCATGACTAATGGACCGCTCAGGATTGGCATCTCGTTCTCTTCACCGATGAGTGTCGCATATGCCTTCAACGAGACAATCGTCGGAGACGTGTACGGAAGCAAGCCGGTCAGGCTGAACGCCTTAGACACACTGTCCAGCGAGTGCAGCAAGGTGGAGGTTCCCTGTTATTTTCGGTTGGCATTATGTGGGGCCGACGTACGCCGCTGGTGGTAATGAAAGGCGCCGTAACGGCTGTACGATACGTGAATGACATCTTCCGACCGATAGTGCAGCCATATCGGCAGCATATTGACGAGGCATTCGTCTTCATGGACGACAATTAGCGCCCCCATCGTGCACATCTTGTGAAAGACTTCCTTCAGGATAACGACATCGCTCGACTAGAGTGGCCAGCATGTTCTCCAGACATGACCCCTATCGCACATGCCTGGGATAGATTGAAAAGGGCTGTTTATGGACGACGTGACCCAACAACCACTCTGAGGGATCTACGCTGAATCGCCGTTGAGGAGAGAGACAATCTGGACCAACAGTGCTTTGATGAACTTGTGGATAGTATGCCACGATGAATACAGGCATGCATCAATGGAAGAGGACGTGCTACCGGGTATTAGAGGTACCGATGTGTGCAGCAATCTGGACCACCATCTCTGAAGGTCTCGCTGTATGGTGGTACAACATGCAATGTGTGGTTTTCATCATTAACAAAAAGGGCGAAAATGATGTTTATGTTGATCTCTATTCGAATTTTTTGTTCAGGTTTCGGCACTCTCAGAACCGAGATGATGCAAACCTTTTTCTCCTGTACGTAATTTTTCTTTTCTTTTTTAATTTTATAATGTGCCTGTTGTGTTCTTGCTAGTATAGATTCAATACATTTAACTTTACAACGACATGCTTCTTAACGCAAGAATCTCGTACTACAAAGTTTTTGGCGTCTTAAGTTTACTTCTTCAAGAAATTGTAACAATTATTGCTGCACGAGACCATACATTGCCACAAGGAAGCAAATGTGAGTGGCTGTACTACAGCCAAAACGTTTATTTGGTTCAAATATATATTCATAAATTTTTTTAAAAATAACTTTGGCTTCACTTGCCAAATTTTTATATAGTTTATATTTTGACCAGACGTCGATCTAGGTATGGATTCAGCGGAGTTCTGCAGTACTTTGATACAATTGCAACGAGCCCACACTGAACGATGCGATGAACCGGCTCTAAATTCAAAGCTTTAATTTATAGTGAGGCCCTGCAAACTTCCACAACAGCCGGACATTGAGCGACTGCGACTAGCACGTACATCAGCACAATCGGTTCTCCTCAAATTATTTCCAGACATAAATGTGTACAAAATCTCGAACAAGTTGTGAATCTACACACTTCCAGTGATACTTCTGCCAAAGAGAATGTCCTCCCCAGTGGAATTAACGCCTAAGAATCATGTGTATCAAGTAAAAGGTGAATCGCTAGTGTCTGTGGCATCATCTAGCTACAGCACAAATAAGATTATTTTTAATGTTTCTACTTGTTTTGAGTGAATTCGCGATTTGCGATTATCGTTCCGCGTCAGCTCTAGAATATTTCGGAACAAATGAAAATTTGTGTCGGACTATGACTCGAACTCGGATTTCCCGCTTGTCACGATCAGTCGCCTTAGGCACTTATTCCTCCTTATATGTAAGAGGACGCAATCAGGGCAATAGTTTGAAAAGAAACGAGAAATGGTAAGGGGCATATACCCTGATTGGGTTCCTCTACATCTCAGTGAAATAAGGGATACACGCAGTGGCCGCCTTGACCCACAGACTGGGTCAATAAGGTAAACGTTGGGTTAACGTATTAGCAAAACTGTCCCGATAACGGGCAACTTAGAAGCGTCTCTGTATGCAGTAATCATGCATTGCTGAAACGTCAAAAAGCCATTCCCCCACCCCACCCCACTCTCTGTCACACACACACACACACACACACAAACACACACACACACACACGAGGAAGAACAAATTGAACAAAATGAGCAAGCGCCAGAGCCAGTTCGCCATATGCATAATGCAGGTAAATCTATCTGGAAATGTGTCCAAAGAACCACATCGACAACATGGAGCCGTGTCATTAAATCCAGTTCGCTATAGCCGCTCATTAGTAGATAATAAGTTTCAATGATTCTGTACCAAAAGGAAGCTACTTCCATCGTGTGAACTGGGAGACTCACGTTGGTCTATACAACCTTCCAACAAACACGTAGCGATAACAGTTCAACGGGATTGGAGCAGACCACGACGATTCCGCGAACAAGCAGGAACTATGTCGTGACCACTTGTCGCCTCAAGATGTCGTCCTCCAAACAGCTCACCGCATATAAAATTCACGAAGGTGACCCAGTCTGAAATGAGTGCGACTTAAGTCATCAGCGGAAGCAATGGTTCAAAAACGGCTCTGAGCACTATTGGACTTAACTTCTGAGGTCATCAGTCCCCTAGAACTTAGAACTACGTAAACCTAACTAACCTAAGGACATCACACACATCCATCCCCGAGGCAGGATTCGAACCTGCGACCGTAGCGCTCGCGCGGTTCCAGACTGAAGCGCCTAGAACCACTGGGTCACACCGGCCGGTCGCGGAAGCAATGCCCACTGCCTGTATGTAAGGGAACAGTCGTGACGTCGTAGTATGCAGTACACGAGTAACAACCAGTATCATGCGTTGGACATACAACGCAGAGAGGCCTTGGGTGTGCTATCTGAGAGAAGCCTCCTTCCGCACGTGGTTTTGTTATAATCTCGTACTGTAGTTTAAATAAAAGGCCTTATGGCCTTTCCATACAAATCGCCCAAACTATTGCTGCAATTTTTGCGCTGCCATTTTGGGATGGGGAGAGATCTGCGCGATATAATATGCCTTAAAAAAATTACAGGTGCCCAGTAACAGTATTTGCTGATCCACAAAATGTGCCCATAAGAGGACAGCCTCCTCGAGGTCATAGAGGTTGAAGAATTTGCATTTGTCTTCGTTTAAACGCTTTTGAATTAAGATAAAAACTGTCAATTCTCAGCTCGACCAAGGAGAATCACCACGTCATCGGCATACGCCCTAACTGTAAGGTTCCTCCATGAGATTTTTAAACCTGATAGCCAATCAGTAACTTGCTGCAACAGCGGCGCAAGGTACAGCACAAACAAAGAGGGAACTGCCCTGAGGCAGCTCTCCATTGGCCGCCATTGACACTGCTACGCTTTTGCACAAGTTAGAATGAACGACACATATAGGGGCAGTAAAGCCAACAATCTCCAACAGGCGATCGAGATACACATGACGAACTCGATCAAATGCCTTAGAAAAATCTAAGAAGACAAAAGCACAATGAATAGGTATAACAGCCGCCACGATACCACTTCCCTCTATTCTGCTACCGGAGTCAGAATTACACGGATAGGAAGGCAACACCGACGTTCACCAATCACACAATCAAGCCGTGAAAACAATCTACTGTTCAAAGTATGTGCAACAGTTCTGTAGTCAGAACAGAGTTGAGCCGGGCGACAAAAATCAGCGACTGTTAAACGTCCTTGATGCTTCGGAATGAGAACAAATTTTCACCACCTTCGAGCTCGCAGGTACAGCTCTCCCCTGTAAAATTTCAATCAAAATGGAAAATAAAGTGTAACCGAAGAGAAGCCAAAAATGTAAATAAAATTTAATCGAAGGCCGTCCGGACCAGTCGATTTATGGGAGGGAGAATCAACAATAAAATCAAGCACTACATCCTCCTGAAAATTCGCTAGAAACACGACATTCTGATCACGCGCAGTCATCTCATCGACGGTCGTAAAACTACACTACTGGCCATTAAAATTGCTACGCCAAGGAAATGACGTGCTACAGAAGCGAAATTTAACCGACACGAAGAAGATGCTGTGATATGCAAATGATAAGCTTTTCAGAGCATTCACACAAGGTTGGCGCCGGTGGCGACACCTTCAACGTGCTGACATGAGGAAAGTTTCCAACCGATTTCTCATTCACAAACAGCAGTTGACCGGCGTTGCCTGGTGAAACGTTGTTGTGATGCCTCGTGTAAGGAGGAGAAATGCGTACCATCACGTTTCCGACTTTGATAAAGCTCGGATTGTAGCCTATCGCGATTGCCGTTTATCGTATCGCGACATTGCTGCTCGCGTTGGTCGAGATCCAATGACTGTTAGCAGAATATGGAATCGGTGGGTTCAGGAGGGTAATACGGAACGCCGTGCTGGATTTCAACGGCCTCGTATCACTAGCAGTCGAGATGACAGGCATCTTATCCGCACGGCTGTAACGCATCGTGCAGCCACGTCTCCATCCCTGAGTCAACAGATGTGGACGTTTCCAAGAAACTACCATCTGGACGAACAGTTCGACGACGTTTGCAGCAGCATGGACTATCAGCTCGGAGACCATGGCTGCGGTTACCCTTGACGCTGCATCACAGACAGGAGCGCCTGCGATGGTGTACTGAACGACGAACCTGGGTACACGAATGGCAAAACGTCATTTTTTCCAATGAATCCAGGTTCTGTTTACAGCATCATGATGGTCGCATCCGTGTGTTGGCGACATCGAGGTGAACGCACATAGGAAGTGTGTATTCGTCATCGCCATACTGGCGTACCACCCAGCGTGATGGTATGGGGTGCCATTGGTTACACGTCTCGGTAACATCTTGTTCGCATTGACGGCACTTTGAACAGTGGACGTTACATTTCAGGTGTGTTACGATCCGTGGCTCTACCCTTTATTCGATCCCTGCGAAACCCTACATTTCAGCAGGATAATGCACGAACACATGTTGCAGGTTCTGTACGGACCTTTCTGGATACAGAAAATGTTCGACTGCTGCCCTGGCCAGTACATTCTCCAGATCTCTCACCAATTGAAAACGTCTGGTCAGTGATGGCCGAGTAACTGGCTTGTCACAATACGTTGAAGCTGCATGGGCAGCTGTACCTGTACACGCCATCCAAGCTCTGTTTGACTCAATGCCCAGGCGTATCAAGGCCGCTATTACGGCCAGAGGTGGTTGTTCTGGGTACTGATTTCTCAGGATCTATGCACCCAAACTGCGTGAAAATGTAGTCACATGTCAGTTCTAGTATAATATATCTGTCCAATGAATACCTGTTTATCATCTGCATTTCTTCTTGGTGTAGCAATTTTAATGGCCGATAGTGTGGCACCGGAAGGGAGGCCTTGGATACCATCCGTTGCAAATAACTGTGCATGGTACTGAAGTGAAGCTTCAGCACCTCACGATGAGTAGTAAACAGACTGCCATCGTATGCGATGTAGGAGGAAGTAAGAGAGCGACGACGACGAGTGCAATGGCGAAGCAGATGGTACATGGATGTCAGTTCTTTGTAACGAGAAATCGTGACTTGGACTTCACTCTCAACCCTTTCGTATGCTACTTCGTAATCAGCAGCAACTCAGCCTTGATCTGCCAAATGTCAGCGATCCTCAGATGGGCAACACCTGCTCGCACATATACTTCATGAAGAAAGTTGTAATAAATCTCACATGTGTTCCGATAGACTGTCACCCTTGCAGCACAATAACATAGCAGCGTTTTACTTATTAGCGGCTTTGTATACTCAGACCGCCATGACAGAAGCGATTGGTAACGCTCGAGTAAGTGGAGGCATAACTTGCACTCAGCACCAATCATCAAACGACCCATCAGCAAGATGGTAAACGTTGAGTATCCACGGAACACGACAGTATTTCGTAGGTTATCTCGCGACGTTGATAATCGCTGTAGCAGCACAGTGATCAGTGAAAGGCGCAGAAATTACGTCGACTGCTACTGTCTGATGACATAAGACATCGGTCAAATAAAACATGTCAAGCCCGCTAATAATGTCACAGTAAAAAACGTGAAAAAACGCGACCGAAGTCGCGAAATTTATGTTCCCAAATATTCCTCAAATGCTTCGCACGAACCAATTAATGGAGATCACGACTAAAATTAAAATGACGGGACTGGTCAACGGGACGCAACAAGCAGTTGAAGTCACCACGCAGCAGAAGGTTTCGAGCATTCTTACGAAAATGCTTCCTCTCTGTAAAATTTCGCGTGCGCCATCGTTTTAAACGTATCAGACAGTGCGTAAAGCGCAACCAGGGTAAGGTCAAAGAGACGACAACCACTCCTGCGACCAGAATCGAGAAATTTAGTGTCAGTGAGGGGAATACCTCCACGATAAAATAGAGCAGTACCCGGCAAATTTTCAGACGCTACGTTAGAAAAGATATAAAACCCGCTGAGAGAATAGGTGGTAGACAATACTTCCGGCATGAATATAATATCTGTACAAGAATCATAAATTAACTGCCAGAGAGCATCGAGACGTAACTCAGATTCAAAATACCAACGGTGTTTGTGTGGGCCACCCATCAAAGTGGGACAAAAGTAAATCCCATCTATGCGACATTCCAACCATTAATCCG
The DNA here is from genome assembly GCF_023864345.2 of Schistocerca serialis cubense. Classification (NCBI taxonomy): domain Eukaryota; kingdom Metazoa; phylum Arthropoda; class Insecta; order Orthoptera; family Acrididae; genus Schistocerca; species Schistocerca serialis. Next base: position 384,268,682 of record NC_064639.1, read on the forward strand.
TTGCCGATTCCACAGACGAGTCCCATTGAGGGGTACGAGTCCCACGTCCTGCAAAATCCTCTGGCGACAGATCCGACTGGACACGCTTTTTACGCCAGCCGCAAGGCAAAGTCGTCTCGGAAGCCTGAGGAGTAGGGTGATCAGCCCAGTATCTGAATCTGCCTGCACTGGATCAGGAAAAGTAACCTGTTCTGCAGGGGGGATCATCCAGCATGACTGACAAGGACAGAACAACAGGCCCAACAGGAGACAAGACTGAAACAACATGAGGCGGCTCTTTGCAGTACAAGAGGCAACGGCGGAATCTCCGAAGGTCAAGTAACGAAGCGCCGTTGATGGCGGCCGATATGAAGACAGGGAGGGGTCGCTAATCGTCAGACTGTGTATCTGTGGGAGCGGTGAAGGGGACGGATCAGACACACCCGATCTCTGACGCGATTCCATAATATCCGCGCCAAAGGCCGAACGAAAACGCGAATCCGCCACACCAACAGTCTCGACAGGTGGACGGGAGGCCACTGCACAAATTTTTTTTTTACCAATACAGGCACTTGACCTACGAGAGGGTAACAAGATGGATTCAGCACCGAAAGCATCTGCATCCTGGGTACGACGTCGTTAACGTTGCAGCCCTTCAGCATAGGCACGGAATCCGTCTTCGGTTGTAAGAGAGAAAGCTGTAGACGGACAAACTCAAATCAGGCTGTCGAGTGCCACTAGTATTAGCACCAGGTGGAACGGGATCTGCTACTGTACATTTTGTGTCGCTGTTCAAGAGAATTTCTGAGAGGAAAATTCGCTTCGGACAACTGAGACGTTGGAGATCGCTCTCATTACGTAAAACGCACGTCCTCATCTGAACATTGGAAGTAACGTGGACCAATAACCACAAATCTGCAGACTGAAGGGATGTTCTATTTATTGTAAATCTTGGCAGAACATATTCCACTACAACACTGAAGGCGGTATTGACTCGACTAGCATTCTCAGCGAATGTCCTTAACACAACAAAATTTAGGCAAGACATCCTTAAGATAATGATCATCTATTTCCGGAACTAAGCTGAAATCCCACACAATGGTATGTTCAACATCAACTTTGGCAAGAAGGACAACACTAACTGACCCATCCCAATTGCCTAAAAAACCTGTCCACTCATAGTGGGTTCGTGAATTTTATAAAGAAGACGTATCACGTAAGTTCAGTGTCAAAACATGTGGTATGAACCTGTAATACCAAACATTTCCACTAACCAATCATGAATCTCAGTGTCAAAACATGCAGTGTGAACCTATAATACCAAAAGTTTCCACTAACCAATCATGAATTTCAAGGGTAGACTTATCAAACCTCAAAACTGACTGTACCTTTACGTGGAATCATCGTGGACGCCATGAAAGCGAAATAAGGGGAAAAATCTGCCAACAAACAAAAATTCACAAAAGGATAGGCAAGGACGACTCTTTGACTCAAGTAAGCTCACAAACTAACGCACGCCACAGCAAGAGCTAACTGCTACGCTCCAAGCACTGCAGAGGAGCTAAGGAGTACACACGTCCGATCGCTGTCGCCACCCAAGCGGAACTGCCTGGTTTCTACCGTCCCCTGCGCTCGCACTGTGTTACCGTGATTCCTGCACAGGGTGAGACTCTGTTTTCTCTCGTCACCGTATTGTTATGGCATGAAATACTACAGTACAGCGCGTGAGACACTGCGTTGACCTTCTCTGCCTCGTGATGGCTGGGTGTTGTGTGCTGTCCTTAGGTTAGTTAGGTTTAAGTAGTTCTAAGTTCTAGGGGACTGATGACCATCGATGTTAAGTCCCATAGTGCTCAGAGCCACTGCGTTGACCGTCAATATCTGCATTTGATGAAGAATGAACAAGCAATTTGCGATTTTTGGTTCCGCATTACGTGCAGAATATTGTTGTATAAAACTAATTATTTATCGAGATCCTGTACCATTTCCTGAATTCTGCGACTGATGGTACTGTTAGACAATCCGCACTTGAAAGCAGTTTACCTGCTGACTAGCCGATCATAACATACACATCTACAGCAGCCTGTAGGTTTAGCTGTTTATCGATGATATGAGGCTTTTTACATGTTGAAACCCTGCAAGATGCAATCCTAGTTCTATGTGTTGTTTACAGATGCTCAGAAAATATGCCTTTTGTCATATTAATTCAGCTGGCTTTCTAATAAAGTTGCTGAGAGATTTACCAACAAATTTGAATGCTTCACTTATCACTAGCATTTAAATTTACTTGGAAGTATACACCTCCCTCATAAAACTCTCAGACGTAATATACACTGTGGTCTATCGTCACCATTGTCGTTTCTTTATGTTAAGACAAAATCCAAATAACTTATATTTAAGATGTTTCGCTTCGTCTGTCCCTTCCACTGCTTTGTGATGAATCCTCTTCATTTTCAAATCTGTCTTGCTTATTTGAATACAATAAAACTTGTCCATTAACAGAATGATTAGAGCAAACGGAACAGCTAACGCAGCGTTTTTGAGGGAGAGGACCGCACTTCAACCCTAAAGTTATCTTCTTGAATTTCTGCCAGAGATAAATCTTTTCTTTGGCCTGATACTTTAAAAATACTCATTTATAATAGTGACCAATTGACTAAGGCCACCGTCCAAGTATACTGTACTGAAACAATAATCATCAAACAGAAACCTATCGATTACATGGTTTAAGTGGCAGCGTCGCACTCGAGTTACAGAGTTGCCGCCAGAATAGCTTGGTCACGTACTAGAATAGCGTTGTAGTTTCTATTTCATTATAATATTGTTGGATGTAGCGTACAGCGCATACATAGGAGAAGAGATTAACTACAGTTTGGTTCCACTAATGGCAACAAATCATTGGAAACAGTAGCCACTGAAAGATACCTCGGACCAATCATTTGGTGTGACCTAAAGTGAAATGACTATATAAATATAACTGCAGGGAAAGCAGATTCCAGGTAGAAATTCACTCGGATAATCTTAAATAAATGTATTTCATCCATGAAGAGGCATCTTCCACCTGCAATTAGTTTTGCTTTGCACAACGTCGTTATCAATATCTTCAAGGGCCTTATTGCACAGTCCCAACTATAGCCGGTAACACAGCCAATAAGATGTCGTTGAATTTCTCTGCGCTTTTGCAGTGACGACCGACGATTTATGCCAAGTCCAGGTGTCGAACCTAAATTTGGCGCCTTTCGCGAGCAGTCACCTAGTACTATGTCCAAGCACACCTCCTGTCCTGACCCAATATCTCAACTGATTTCGTTCCAACATGCCTCATATCAGCGGTCGATACTGAGGGAAATGGCAGGAACGATCGTCTGAAGGAAAAAATCTTCAAAGGAACATATGTCCTATTCAGAATGGTTTCCGAGACAGAACACATTTAATATCTGCTGTTATTTACTTTCTGTATTATTCAGTACATTGTCACGTTTACACATGTGCAACAGTTAGCAAACATTATAATATACATTTTACAAAGTATCATTTGAAAGATACTAGATTTAAACCCCAAGCACTGTTGTATACGTCACATTACAGCTGTTGGACAGTTGACAACGTATGTTCAATATCCCACGGTTAATTGTATTGTCTTCGTGCAGTTTTGGTATAACATGTTGTGTTGCTTGTCTGAGTGCCTCTGCACGTTCCCTAACGCGGGCAGCACCTTCCATAATGCGACCAAATAGTTCATCTCGCTTATTCACCTGTCGTTTGTATATCTCAGAGGTCATCAAACACTATAAACAACAATCTAATGCCGATCTTCGTGCGCCGTTAATGGTATTCCCACGATTAATCACGCGATTGGGGTAAGTGCTGCTGAAACGTTCCCTCTTACATGTGGTGAAGTGTGAAGATGGTCCGTCGTGCTGGAAGTATGTTGCAGTCTGCCTGGTCAAAGGAACGACGTCACGGTGTTGAAAGAACGACTTCTCCAGAAAGTACAAGTAATTCCATCCCGGTATTCGCTCTTCGAAAGTAACGTGAGCGCCTCTAGCCCAGAAACAAATGAATATAAAATGTGTAACATCTCAGAAACCATTTGGAATAGGGCACATTTCCATATGAAGTTGTTTGCTTCAGTTGAACGTTCTCGTCATATCTCTGAATACTGATCCATTCTTCTGGGCACTTCATATAGGATTAAATATTTCGATTGAATATTTCTAACAGTTGGTATTATGACTTTCTACGTAAATGGTGTCACGCCGCGGCGCAAAAATATTTCGATATTAATCAACTGAAAAAATTACTGGTATATAGATGGAGCTTCAAAGTTCAGGGAGTAATGTTCGCATTTCTTTGCGAAGTTCGTGTCACACAGTTGTCATCAACGTTAACAAGAATACTCTTGTAAGAGAAATGCCAGTGGCATTCTTGCGGCTAGGGTAAAATGTGGCTTCAGAAGCTATGCGAGCGCCGTCCTTTATCTATGACGCCTTGCCCTTTTATTCGCTAACGGGAAAAGGAAACGTGGGGTGGGGGGAGGGGGGGGGGGAGGGGAGTTGTGGAAAGATAGGGCTACGCTAAGTACCCTCCGTCATACTGCGTAATGTGACTCGCGGAGTAGAGATGTAGACGTAATCACGAATGTTACGGTTTTCATCATTTTATTGTAACAAATTGTACCAATACTGACGCGTATCCGAGAAATCCTCCATGTGTTAGTTTTCTGTACAGCATTTTTTCATAGAAGACAAATTAAATGAGCTGCAGCTTAAATTAGTCTTCTGGAATGGCTTACCACCGTTTTTAATTAGAGGCTATCCATGAGTTCCTAAAAAGTAAACTTACAATGTTGAGGCACCTTAATGGGCTGTGTTGAATATACAGAGTGGTCCATTTATAGTGACCGGGCAAAATATCTCACGAAATAAGCATCAAACGAAAAAAGTACAAACAACGAAACTCGTCTAGCTTGAAGGAGGAAGCCAGATGGCGGTATGGTTGCCCCGCTAGATGGCGCTGACATAGGTCAAACGGATATCAACTGTGTTTTTTTAAATAGGAACCCCCATTTTTTATTACATATTCGTGTAGTACGTAAAGAAATATGAATGTGTTAGTTGGACCACTTTTTTCGCTTTGTGATAGATGGCGCTGTACTAGTCACAAACGTGTAAGTACGTGGTATCACGTAACATTCCGTCAGTGCGGACGGTATTTGCTTCGTGATACATTACCCGTGTTAAAAAGGACCATTTACCAATTGCGGAAAAGGTCGATATCGTGTTGATGTATGACTATTGTTGTAGAAAAGCCCAACGGGCATGTGCTATGTATGCTGCTCTGTATCCTGGACGACCTCCTCCAAGTGTCCGGACCGTTCGCCGGATAGTTACGTTATTTAAGGAAACAGGAAGTGTTCAGCCACATGTGAAACGTCTTCCAACCTGCAACAAGTGAAACTGCGCGAGAATTGGGAATCTCAAAAACGTCGGTGTTGAGAGTGCTACATCAACATCGATTGCACCCGTACCATATTTCTATGCACCAGGAATTGCATGGTGACGACTTTGAACGTCGTGTACAGTCCTGCCACTGGGCAAAAGAGAACGTTCTATTTAGGGACGAAGCGTCATTCACCAACGGCGGTAACGTAAACCGGCATAATATGCACTATTGGGCAACGGAAAATCCATGATGGCTGAGGCAAGTGGAACATCAGCGACTTTGGCGGGTTAATGTATGGTGCGGCATTATGGGAGGAAGGATAATTGGCCCCCATTTTATCGATGGCAATCTAAACGGTGCAATGTATGCTGATTTCCTACGTAATGTTCTACCGATGTTATTACAAGATGTTTCACTGCCTGACAGAATAGCGATGTACTTTCAACATGATGGATGTCCGGCACATAGCTCGCGTGCGGTTGAAGCGCTATTGAATAGCATATTTCATGACGGGTGGATTGGTCGACGAAGCGCGTTCACCGGATCTGACGTCCCCGGATTCTTTCTGTGGGAAAAGTTGAAGACTATTTGCTATCATGATCCACCGACAACGCCTGACAACATGCGTCAACGCATTGGCAATGCATGTGCGAACATTACGGAAGGCGAACTACTCGCTGTTGAGACGAATGTCGTTACACATATTGCCAAATGCATTGAGGTTGACGGACATCATTTTGAGCATTTATTGCATTAACGTGGTATTTACAGGTAATCACGCTTTAACAGCATGCGTTCTCAGAAATGATAAGTTCACAAAGGTACATGTATCACATTGGAACAACCGAAATAAAATCTTCAAACGTACCTACGTTCCGTATTTTAATTTAAAAAACCTATCTGTTACTAACTGTTCGTCTAAAATTGTGAACCATATGTTTGTGACATTTACAGCGCCATCTATCACAGAGCGAAAAAAGTGGTCCAACTAAAACATTCATATTTATTTACGTACTACACGAATATGTAATAAAAAATGGGGGTTCCTATTTAAAAAAAAACGCAGTTGATATCCGTTTGACCTATGGTAGCGCCATCTAGCGGGCTAACCATAGCGCCATCTGGTTTCCCCCTTCAAGCTAGACAAGTTTCGTTGTTTGTAGTTTTTTCGTTTGACGCTTATTTCGTGAGATATTTGGCCCGGTCACCATCAATGGACCACCCTGTATACGCTAAATGGATTCAGTGTTGACTGGTTTTAACTTGTTTATTGCTCGTAAATTAACAACTCGTTTCATATTCGGGGTTAATGAAGAAAATAGTTAGTACAGCTTTTTAAATAATTTTTGGAATTAATTCTTGCAATACTTTAATGTCTCACTTATCCACACCCGAATCCATATGAATGCAGAACTTTACATATTTATAAACAAATTATCTTCGAGATCAGCTTCCCTGCAGTAAAGGAAACGCGTAAGGCCCACTTCTTTCCAGCTGAGGCGAATATCATTGTTTCGGACGTCACGTCCTTCTCACGTGTTGTCAACCGTACGCTCACGGAAGTCGACAGGCAGCTCTTTACGTAATCGAAACAATGTGTGATGTCAAAATGATATCACGTTTACTCTAATCCAACACACGGAGCACCCTCTCCTTCACCGCTGCGCCGTTCACAACACCCTGACGCTTTGGGTTTACTGTCATCTGTTATTCTCCACTCAGTCCCAACTTGACCCCATTCGATCTTCATCTGTTTCCTAAACTTAAAGAAGACTTCGAGGACTTCACTTTGATAGCGATGAAGTAGTGCAAGGAGAGAGGAGGTTGTAGTTCCGTCAACAAAGCCCAACATTTTACAGCGGCAGGATCAATAAAGTGGTCCTCGTTGGGAGAAATGTGTTCGTCGCCGGGTTGACTATTTTGAGGAATAAATATGTAGACGAGAAGAATAAATATGAAGAATGTTAATTTGCTTTATTTAAATGTCTTTAAAAGATTTACATGAAAAATTCGGGTCCTTTACTTTTCAGCACGCCCTCGAATGTACAAAGTGTAGCATGTAGCATCAAACACTATGCGAGCACCGCACTTAACTTACGGCTCTTTGGTGCTTCATTCCTGAATGGAACGAGGAACGAGGGCAACAAGATAGGGTTACCAGAAGTACCCCACTTCGTAATGTGATACACGGATATATGGATGTCGACGAATATAGGTATACGTCATATAATTCCAGCGGTATTTAAGAACTAGAGTGGCTGCATTAAACTAGTAGAGTAGTTAGAAGAGATCTATTGTTGGTAACCGGTAACCCCATCGATAAAGGAGTAGTGCGACTTGGGCCACGATTACGTTTACATTGTACGCTTTTGGAAGAATAGTTTTGACTTCTTCGTCTTATTTTTTGAGCACACACATCAAAAAAAAAAAATTTCCATCACCTCGGTTCCGAAAGTTCCGGAACCTGTACAGATAATTCCACCCTTTTTATTGCTCTTGAAAACCACACATTGCACGTTGTACCGCCAAACAGTGAGACGTTCAGAGGTGGTGGTCCAGATTTCTGTACACACCGTTACCTCTAATACCCAGTAGCCTGTCCTCTTACTTTGATGCCACGCGCGATTAGCCGAGCGGTCTGGGGCGCTGCAGTCATGTACTGTGCGGCTGATCCCGGCGGAGGTTCGAATCCTGCCTCGAGCATGGATGTGTGTTCTTGTCCTTAGGATAATTTAGGTTAAGTAGCGTGTAAGCTTAGGGATTGACGACCTTAGCAGTTGAGTCCCATAAGATTTCACACACATTTAAACATTTTTGTGCATTGATGCACGCCTGTATTCGTCGTGGCATACCATCCACAAGTTCACCAAGGCACTGTTGCTGCAGATTGTCCCACTCCTCAAGCGCGATTCGGCATAGATCCCTCAGAGTGGTTGGTGGGTCACGTCGTGCATAAACATCCCTTTTCAACCTACCTCAGACATGTTCGATGCGGTTATGTCTGGAGAACATGCTGGCCACTCTAGTCGAGCGATGTCGTTATCCTGAAGGAAGTCTTTCACAAGATGTGCACGATGGGTGCGCGAATTGTCGTTCATGAAGACGAATGCTTCGCCAATATGCTGCCTATACGGTTGCACTATCGGTCGGAGGATGTCAATCACCTATCGTACAGCCGTTACGGCGCCTTTCATTACCACCAGCTGCGTACGTCGGCCCCACATAATGCCACCCCAAAACAACAGGGAACCTCCACCTCGCTGCACTCGCTGGACAGTGCATCTAAGGCGTTCAGCCTGACCGGGTTGCCTCCAAATACATTTCCGGCGGTTGGTTGAAGGCATATGAGACACTCATCGGTGAAGAGAACGGGATGCCAACCCTGAGCGTTCCATTCGGCATGTTGTTGGACCCATCTGAACCGTGCTGCATGGTGTCGGTGTTGCAAAGATGGTCCTTGCCATTGACGTCGGGAGTGAAGCTGCGCATCATGCAGCCTATTGCGCACAGTTTTAGCCATCACACGACGTCCTGTGGCTGCACGAAAATCATTATTCTACATGGTGGTGTTGCTTCAGGGTTCCTCCTAGCCATAATCCGTAGGTAGCGGTCATCCATTGCAATAGTATCCCTTGGGCGGCCTGAGCGAGGCATGTCATCGACAGTTCCTGTCTCTGGGTATCTCCTCCATGTCCGAACAACATTGCTTTGGTTCAGTCCAAGATTCCCGGGCACTTCCGTTGTTGAGAGCCCTTCCTGGCACAAAGTAACAATGCGGACGCGACCGAACAGCGGTATTGACCGTCTATGCATGCTTGAACTACAGACATCACGAGCCGTCTACCTCCTTCCTGGTGGAATGACTGGAACTGACCTGCTGTCGGACCCCCTCTGTCTAACAGGCGCTGTTAATGAATGCTTGTTTACATCTTTGGGCGGGTTTAGTGTCAGTTAAAGGGACTGTGTCTGTGATACAATATCAGCAGTCAACTTCTATCCTCAGGTGTCCTGGGAACCGGGGTGATGCAAAAGTTTTTTTGATGTGTGTATTTGCGGTTTATAGGAAGCGTAATTTCTCCAGTTTCTAACTGAAAAAATGCTGTTGCGTTACATATTTTCCTTTTGTGTTTACATCCCTCGAAGGCAAATATGTGTAAAACTGTGTATGAAGATAAAGCCTAGTAACAATAATCCACTGTGTGACAAAGAATCAATACTGCGGAGTTGCAGTCAACGTTTATGTTAATAACATTAAACACTTTGTCTCGTAAGCGCACGTAGCTTTTTTCTTTTTATATATAGTAAGAAATTTTTCTTCAGCTATCTGTCTCTGCTCTCTAGCCCTTGACCTGTACGTATCATAATCTGAAGAATAATTAGCATTCTTGTTAAATTGTGTTAGATACTTATAAATTCATGTCCCTTGTTCACGATGAGATATTAATTCAGTTTTTTTTCTTTTTGAGACATCACTCTTCTCACTGGTCTGACGCGTCCAGCGATGAATTTCGCTCCTGTGCCAACCTTTTCAGCTCAGAGTAGCACTTGAAACCTATATCCTCAGTTACACGGGTGTCCAAAATTAAAACAACGAACGGAAATTTTGCAAGGTTGCCTTTATTTTGCCACAAAGCAGTATAAAAAAGTAATAGCAAAGTAGAAAGAGTGTGAAGAATACAGGCCGTAAGCAATAGTAACATGCGTAACCGTAGATAAAAGTGTTCTTCGTTTTTTCCGATTTAGAGGATTTGAGCACACGTTCCGTTGGTTGTTGTGCTCAATATGGCGTGTGACCACTTCTGGCAACAATCAGGCATCACTGCGACTGAGCATGTTGTGAATGATGTCATCAATTTCATGTTGAGGCAAAAACACCCATTCTTCTTGCACAGCCCATCGCAAATATTGGAGAATGGTTGATAGATACTGAGGAGATGCAACCTTAGTGCATCCCATACATGCTCCATGGAATTAAAACCTGGAGAGCGAGCAGATCATGCCCTGCGTGCAGTATCTTCCATTTCCAAGAAAACACAGACACACTTTCTCTATGAGACTGAGCGCTATTGTACATCAGTACGGAGTCCGGGCCGACAGCATCTTGCAACAACCGAATATGATGTCCCAAGATCCCGTCACGATGCCTGACAGCAGTTAAACCTTGCCAGTCCAAGTGCACAATATCATGAAGTGTCAAGATAATGCCTGCCCACACCGTTAGGGATCGTCCTCGATATCGGTCACTTTCCACAATGTTTGGATCCCAAAATCACTTCTCTAAATGGTTGGTTCAAATGGCTCTGAGCACTATGGGACTTAACTGCTGTGGTCATCAGTCCCCTAGAACTTAGAACTACTTAAACCTAACTAACCTAAGGACATCACACACATCCATGCCCGAGGCAGGATTCGAACCTGCGATCGTAGCGGTCACGCGGTTCCAGACTGTAGCGCCTAGACCGCACGGCCACTCCGGCCGGCTCACTTCTCTCCAGATGCGAATCCGTCGAGAGTCACCCTCCAGACCAAGCTGGGTCTCCTCTGTGTAAAGATCATTTGCCCATTGTTCGACATTGAGGTGGTATGTTGACGACTCCGCTCTACACATTCCCTTCTGTGAAAACGCGTCAGCCGTACACATGCAACAGGTCTCTGACAATAAAGGTTACTCTGCCAAAGCCTTTTGTATACCGTTTGCCTCGATACAACACTCCCAGAGGGGTGCGAGGTCAGACGCCAGTTGCCGTGCACTTCTAAGGCAGTATTGTCGTGACCTTGCAGCCAAATAACGCTCCTCTCTTCCCGATGTCACACTTGAACGGCCCTGCCCTGGTCTTCGGATGCAGTTTTGGTCTCTATAAACTGTCGCCACATCCGATGAACAACAGAACGATTCACGTTAAGCCATCGAACCACATGAGTTTGCGATTGCACTGCTTCCATTCTTCCTATGGCCCTCCGGTGCGGAGAGTCTGGCAGGCATCTTCTCTGTACCACGCTGTATCATGTGTGACGGTGTACACATTGATTATGGATGTGGGACCACCCAGTAAACACTACCCCGTTGGATGACTGACGTCATCGTTAGCGTGGTTGTCCGTTGACCGGAATGCCATCTTCCCTGAAGAACACGATCATACGGACGTCTGTTGACAGTTCGTATTAATATATCGTGAACTAGAAACAGGACGGGGAATAGCGGTTGTTGCTTTAAATTTTGGACACCAATGTATTTTCTGGATGTATTCCAGTCTCTGTCTCCCTCTGGGTCCCTGTAGTACCCTAGTGATTATTCCCTAATGCCTTAGCACATGTCCTATCATCCCGTCCCTTCTCCTTTTTATTTTTTTCCACATGTTCCTTTCTTCAGCCATTCTGCGTAGGACCTTGTGATTCCTTATCATTCCAGTTCTCCTAATTTTACCGGCCGGGGTGGCCGAGTGGTTCTAGGCGCTACAGTCTGGAACCGCGCGACCGCTACGGCCGCAGGTTCGAATACTGCCTCGGGTATGGATGTGTGTGATGTCCTTAGGTTAGTTAGGTTTAAGTAGTTCTAAGTTATAGGGGACTGATGACCTTAGAAGTTAAGTCCCATAGTGCTCAGAGCCATTTTTGAGCCTCCTAATTTTCAACATTCTCCTGTAACGCCACATCTCAAACGCTTCGATTCTCTTCTTTTCTGGTTTTCCCACTGTCCATGATTCACTACCATACAATGCTGTGCTCCAAACAAAGATTCTCAGAAATTGCTTCCTCCAATTAAGGCCTATGTTTGGCTTCCCTTGGCCAGGAATGCCTTCTTGCCAGCTATAGTCTGTTTTCTTATGCCCTCATTGCTCTGTTTTCATGGGTTATTTTGCTTCCTTGCTTCTCGCCGTTCTCATTTCTCATTTCTCTTCTTCGAGTTCTATTTGTTGCAGATGACAAACTGTAAAACAAAACGGCTGCATTTAATAACACACAAATAGTATATATACACAACTTTGTCTGTTTTTCAAATACGTAAATTAAATTTGTATGCGCACAAGTAATAAAAAGCGTTTTTTCTGTTTTATAGAAAGGTAATTAAAATCCCATTCAGTGAAACGTGTCTGGGAAATAAAAAAGTATAAAATTATGTTTTGCTCAAGGCAGAGCCTCTGTTTGTAAGCGAACACGGATACAAGGACTTCAGCCTCACGTAGGGACTGGATTGTTTGGTAGGTGAAACGATCGTGCGCCAGGTGCGCGCTATCGTTAAACATTTTCTGTTATTGCATAAAGAACCTGCCCTCATTCAAAACGAATACGGAACGAAAATGGTTGTTATCCGCGGTTGAACAAAAAAATGCACCTGCATGAAATCAGCCTTTTTCACGCACCAGTTTTTTTCTTTCGGAGAACTAATTATTGTACCGGTGCTTTAGAGGAAACACACAAAATTCAGATGAAAGTTTGAACGCTTGTGGTTGCATTCTAGTGTGAAGAATGTGGAGATTGCGACTTTCCTGGCAGCGAGCAGCTTCAACGAAGGGTATTCAGCAATTCTGAAGACCATGACAACGATGGACGTCACCCTGGGACTCTATTTGACGCAGTTCACCAAGCATTCGGACGACCACAGGATTCAAGCGGCCGAAAACCGCTTGTCACCGGCCGTACCAGCGGTTCTGGAGCAGCGCAGGAGGCCCAGATCGAGTAGAACGCCCTCTATGAGGAGAGGAAGGACTAGTTTATGGACCTGGAATAGTAGATTGAAAGTAAGTTGCGTAATATTGCATTTATATGTAGTCAAAACTTCAAGAGCATTTTTCTCGCACGGTACGGTAACTTCAAATCTACTGAACCAATTGGCATGATTCTTTGTTTCCGACGAAGGTAACTAAATTGTCTAGGAGGTGTACCACTTTTATTCCGATCCATCAACTATAAATATTTTTACTTGGCTGACGAAGTCGAAAAATCGATTAAGAAAAAACCCAATTTTTTTTCAACCATTTTGTTTCCTATGGTTCAAATTACTTAAGCGAGGTACAGCTCCTAAAGAATCTTGTGTACTTCGCTAACGTCAACTCAGTTTTGATTTCAGACGAACTGGCTGACCTGTGACATATCGCGCGTGGAGGTCTACATCAAATTTTGTTTCCTTCTGACGGTACCTCTACCTTTACTCTTCGACATTTCCGGTCTAAAAAATTCTTTTGTAGAGGAAATACCAATAACCATTTTGACCAAATTTGACAGATATCTATAACACATTCCGAGAAAAAAATTCTCAATGAACATGCTTTCTTCGGGCCAAAGATAGTAAACCTCCCCTTAAGGTAACCATCTCAATATGGTACTAATTTTAGTTCCATCGCTCTTGATGTGAGAATTTCTAAAGATGAATGCTTTACGTAAATTTTCATTCTTCTCCATCTCTTTACTTAAGCACTAATTTTAAGGTTACTATTACTGCCTTGTAACACCGTTTCCCGTCAGATCATCGAAGTTAAACGCTGTTGGGCTTGACCAGAAGTTGGATGGGAGACAAACCACGTCTGCCGATTGCTGTTGTTGGTAAACGGGCTGTACCGGGCCCTTGTGAAACCAATTGAGGAGCTACTTGATGGCGAAGTAGCGGTTCTGCTCATGAAATCTGAAAACGGCCGGAAGAGCGATGTGCTGACCACATGCCCCTCCACAGCTGCATCCAATGGCGCCTATAGTGTTTCTTTTTTATTGTTCTGATTACTTTGATGCATACTGCTATGAATAACGCCCTCTTCATCTCATAGTAGGACACATGCATCCTACGTCGTAAATTATTTGATTATCTGTTGGATATATTACAATCTCTGTCTTCCCTTCCTCTACAGTTTTCGCACTCTACCTTTCCCTCTATAACCACGACAGTTACTCCGTGATGTCTTAATAGATGTCCTACCATCCTGTCCCTTGTTCTTTTTCCAGTGTTTTCCATATATTCCTTTCCTTGCCGATTCACCAAACAAGCTCCACATTCCTTACATTAGCAGTCCACCTAATTTTCAATATTCTCTGTAGCATCACATCTCCAATGAATCGATTCTCTTCATTTCCGATTTTGCCACGGTCTATGTTTCACTCCCATACAATGCTTTTCTCCAAAGGAACATTCTCAGAAAATTCTTCCTCTAATGCTAGTCTGCTTTTTGTATCCTCCTTCCTCTGTCCGTCACGAGTTGTTTTGCTGCCTCGGTAGCGGAATTCCTTAACTTCATGTGCTACTTGATCAGCAATCCACATGATACGTTTCTGCTGTTCTCAATTCTGGTGCTTCTTATTACTTTCATCTTTCTTCGATTGACTCTCTACCCGTATTCTTTACTCATTACACTGTTCATTCCATTCAACAGATCTAGTAATTCTTCCTAACTCTCACTGAGGTTAGTAGCGTCATCAGCAAATCTTATCATTGATATCCTTTCACACTGAATTTTAATTTCACTCTTGAGCTCTTCCATTATTTCCAACATTGCTTCTTCGATGTATAGATTGGACTGGAGGAGCGAAACACAAAATTCCTTACGTCCTTCTCAGTTCGAGCTTCGTCCTTGATCAAATGGTTCAAATGGCTCTGAGCACTATGGAACTTCTGAGGTCATCAGTCCCCTAGAACTTAGAACTACTTAAACCTAAGTAACCTAAGGGCATCACACACATCCATCCCGAGACAGGATTCGAACCTGCGACCGTAGCGGTCGCGCGGTTCCAGACTGTAGCGCCTAGAACCGCTCGGCCACACCGGCCGGCCGTCCTTGATCTTCCACTCTTATTGTTCGCTCTTGGCTCTTGTACATAGTGTATGTTATCCGTCATTCCCTACAGCTTATCCCTTTTTTCTCAGAATTTCGAACATTTTGCACCATTTTACAGTGTCGAACGCTTTTTCCAGGTCGACAAATCTTGTGAATGTGTCTTGATTTTTCTGTAGTCTTGCTTCCATAATAAATCACACCGTACGAACTGCCTCTCTGGCGTCTAAAGCCAAACTGATCATCATCTAACAGCTCCTGAATTTTCTTTTCCACACTTCTGTATATTATTTTTGTCACCAACTCGGACGAACGAGATGTTAAGCTGATTGTGCGATGATTCTCGCACTTGTCGGCTCTTGTAATCTTCGAAATTGTGTGTATGACATTTTTTCAAAAGTCTACACGTCAACGTGAACAGTCGTTTTGCTGCCCATTCCCCCCCCCCCCCCCCCCCCCTTTAATGATTTTAGAAATTCTGATGGAATTGGGTCTGTCCCTTCTGTCTTATTCGATCTTAAATCCTACAAAGCTCTTATAAATTCTGTTTCAAAAACAAGATTCCCTTCTCTTGTATATCGACTCGTATTTATTCTTTTGTCACATCACCAGACAAGTCTTCGCCATTGTGAAGGCCTTCATTGTATTCCTTCCACCTATCCGGTCTGTCCTCGGCATTTAACAGTGAAATTAGTGTTACCACCCTTGCTGTGAATATCGCCAAAAGCTATTCTGGTTTTTCTGTATGCTGCATGAGTCCTTCTGATCCTCATTTCTAGTCCGATTTCTTAAATTTTTTCATGCAGCCACTTTTTTATTAGAGTTTATTGAATATAGGCAAGGAGGTATGCTTGGCGAGGCGTAGGTCTTAGTTGGTAGTACTTGAAGAAGTTTAGACGCGCGTGTTGTACGCGTCCTGGAGACAGCGCGCCGAGCACGAGGCGGTCGTGCGTACAGCCGCGGCGCCGGCGCCGGCGCCTGCGCGGGCGTCGCCCGCCGTCGTCGGCCCGGGGCCTGCAGCTGCGCGGCGCCTCGCAATGTCTTCATTACGGCCGCGGCCGCCCCTGTAATCCCCGACTTAATCCGCAGCCTAATTCCAGCCTCCGCGAGCATAAACTCGCCACCAGGGGGACGGCCCGGGGCCCGGCCGACTTACCAATTGCTGGGCCGCGCTCTCGCCTCCTTCCCGTCTCTCACTGTCTCATTCTCTCTCTCCCTCTCTCTCTGGCCCGGTCTTTTATTCCGCATCTTCTTTTCACACAATTCCGACCGCCCTCCTCGCGTGCTTCGTCGCCCGATGCGCCCGGCGGCGCCTCCCTGGGATACCCGAAGCCCTCTTCACCCCCCCTCCCACCCCCTTTCGTCTCGCCCCCTCTCCCCTCTCCCACCGGCTCGATTCCCATCCACACGCAGAGTGCGCGAGCCAGCCGCGAATCCGCCGTGTACTGCAGCTGGCGAGCCGAGGGGGCTTAATGGCAACTAATTATCATTAAGCCATCTAAATGCTAATTAATGCGCCTATTTTCACGATGAACAGTGGCGGGATCTGGCCCGAGGGGGCATGCAAATGAAGCACACCGCGGGTAATGAGACGCCCCCGGCGTCCCCGAAGCAGAATGGCGGCGGCGGCGGTGGCGGTGGAGGCGGCGGAGGCGGAGGACAGCGGCGTCGCCGCCTCCGGGGGCCGAAGATGGCCGAAGCGGCGCCGTCACGTCGACGCCTGCCGTTTTTCTCCGTCGCGCCGTCCCGTTAAAGGACCACTTGGGAAGGGGCGAGCCACCGCAATGGAGCCGGCAATTAATCGCGAGCATGACCCCGTTCTCCCTTCGCCTCCTTCCCTTCCGCGGCCCGAAGACCAAGTTTTAAATGGACTCTGCCGCCGCTGGGACACCCCCATCCCCCACTTCAGCGACTAGTCGTTCCGACGAACTACGGACATCACTTCATTCGGATGTAAACGCTTCTCCTCCGACAGCAAATAGCATCAGCTCTCATCAGCTCCGCCCCCTCTCCTTTTCCTCCTCCTCCTCCTCCTCCTGCTCCTCCTCCCTACGTTTCGCTCACGCTGCAACCTCCGCGTTAACTAGCAACTTCCGTTTCGTTTCCGCCTGTTTTATTTTTGTCGCGCGCGTTTCGCATTAAACGAGAGCACCGGCGAGGGCCGGAAAGAAATTTAACAGACGACTACCCGCGCCCCTACGATAACAGTGTAATCTCGCCGCTATGGCCCCGGCTCTCGTGGAAGACACTCGCTTATGTGGCCGTGGCGCCTCTTCGGTGGCCCCCGCCGTAACAAAAGGACGGCACCGGAAAGGCGGAGCGTTTAATTCCGAGGGAATGGTGTCTGCTCCTGCTGCTTAAGTAACCAGCTTAGCAGCGCAGGAGTGGAGCAACTGATCTGTTGAATTTACTCACTATTCAGAGCCACGTATGCTAAAAATACCATAACTGTGCTTTATTTTGATTGTCCGCCTCCGTCGCTGCGCGATCACCGAGGAAGACTGCCATGTGGAGGAACCGGTTTCTATTCCCGGCACTGCGAGAGCTTCTTCCCCGTGGAGAAGACGGAAATTAGGTCCATTGAGCCTTGTAATGTCAAGTGAGAAGCTTCTTGAGTGAGAAGTAGCGGTTCTGAGGTCTGGAAGCTTTCAACGGCCGGACCGTTGATGTTCCGTATGGGGGTGAAAAAATGTAGCAGAACAAAGGAATGCTCTACTGAAAAATTTGAGGTAGGCAACCTGGGGTCGGAGAAGCCAGCTTAAGGAGGCATGGAAGTAAACTTGTCTACCGCTTTCATTACTGTTTTCCAGCTTATTTACCAACTAATATGCGTGCAAGTTTACACATACTGTGTTGTTTATTTACATGTACATTCTTTATTTCTTTCAACGAAAGGTGAAGTTCGAGTCCGATTACTAGAGAGTATTTCCTGGTAGCTGGATTGGAAGGGGAGGTCCTATTCCATGGCCTGCGAGGTCACCTGACCTGAATCCCCTTGATTATTTCCTATGGGGAAACTAAAGTCACTTGTGTATGAGACCCCTGTGGATATGGAGATAGTTGCCAGAACTGTAGCTGCCTACGATGTGATTCGAAACACGCCAGCGATGTTTGTCAGGGTGCGTCAGAATTTTGTTCGCCGATGAAACGCTTGCATTGAGGTTTATGGCCGTCAGTTTCAGCACAAATGGTTCAAATGGCTCCGAGCACTATGGGACTTAACATCTGAGGTCATCAGTCCCCTAGAACGTAGAAGTACTTAAACCTAACTAACCTGACACACATTCATGCCAGGGGCAGGATTCGAACCTGTGACCGTAGCGGTCGCGCGGTTCCAGACTGAAGCGCCTAGAACCACTCGTCCACAACGGCCGGCAAGCAGGAACAGTAACATAGATAACATTGTGGTCAATGCAAACCAAAGACTGCATTTTAATGACAGAACACTTTGAAGATGCTACAGGTCTACCAAAGAGACTGCCTCCACTACGATTGCTCATCCTCTCCTAGAGTACTGCTCTGTTGTATGGTATGCTTACCAGATAGGACTCACAGAGGACAACGGAAAAGTCCACTGAGGGATTGTATTATGGCGGAATAGGGGATAGAGCGTCACGGGTATGATCATCGAGTCGGGATGGCAGTCATTAAAAAGAAAGGTGTTTTTCATTGAGGAGCGGTCTTTTCGTGGAACTTCAATCACGAACTTCCTCCTGTGAGTGTGAAAATATTTTATTGTCTCCAATATACATAGCAAGACATGGTCATCGTAATAATATCACAGAGAGTTCAAATGGCTCTGAGCACTATGGGACTTAACATCTGAGGTCATCGTTCCCCTAGACTTAGAACTACTTAAACCTAACGAACCTAAGAACATCACACACATCCATGCCCGAGGCAGGACTCGAACCTGCGACCGTAGCAGTAGCGGGGTTCGAGGCTGTAGCGCCTACAGCCGCTCGGCCACAGCGGCCAGCGTTTCAGCACATTTTGTAAGATACAGCAAAAATGGTACGTTCATCGTGTCAATGAGGATATTTGCAGTTAACTGTATGTAATGTAAAAAAAAAAATTAAAAGGTACACAGTACTGTGATTTTATTCCTATTACCTCCTTCTCCGACCCCAGGTTCCTTACCCGAAATTGTTCAGTGAAGCACCCTCTATGTCCTGTTAAATTTTTGCACGCTCTTACGGAAACATGCAGTATACCGCACCCACATGGCGCTTCATTGCGCTACCACACTTGAACTGACTGCCACGACCTTGGCAACTTAAATGAAAAGAGCTTGTCTCAGTTGGCGGGTGAGATAAATATTGGTAGGCCATTGGTATCTCATGTTATTATTCTACCCAGTATCAGACGCTGGGAGGGCATGGACTACGACCCTACCCGCAGGAGTCACTGATTTGAATTGATACTGGAGGAAGATTGTAGAGATCGCAACACAAGTAAAAGATTTAAAAATTAGCACAGAACAAGATACTCTTCACCGAGGGCACCCTCCACAGACTTAGGAAAATTTAAACAATGACAAATAGATATACCATTCACTTATAGCTAGATAAGCTGAATTCAGAACATATCGGAGTGAGAATCATGAACGAGGAGAAGTAGTTTCGGCACCAAAATAGGGGTGGGAATGGCAGATTTCTTTCTTTATTTGTTTATTCCATTAACAGTTCAGAGTAACCTACCACCTTGAAATGTAAGGTGGGGTCGGATGTTTCTCAGTATAATAGCAAAGACTTCTTATTATTGCAGTCTTATTGGTATGGAGTTGTTATTGCTATTTAAAATAATATGAAGAACATAATGTATATAAATTACTCTAAGCTTACAGGGAATTGAATTCTTAATAATTGTTTAAGTGGTTCTATGTAATATGTTTCTGCCTAGTTGAGGAGAATATAATTTATATAATTCAAATGTCAAAAAACAAGCAATACAATAAGTGTGATGAAAATAAGTTTCAATATGGCAGAATTCGGTGAAACTTACCGCATAGCTGCGCTGCTGCTCCCCCGTAGCATCACAAAATACTCGCGGTCGCCAAACGATCAAAACGGTGATCGGATCCGAGCATCATTATTAGACTGTGTCTGAACCCATGGCGGAGTGTACCTGTGGAGAATAGGCTGTTGCGAGCGAGACGGCAACTGGTGGACCTGATAATCACGGTATAATCGTGAAATGATCGTACGAGAAAATCCCCACTTTATCCCTACTCCGAGATGCTGTGTCCCATCGCTCGTGCGTCGACTAGAACACAAACTTACTAAAACAGCCTGCTATTGTAGCAGCAGTTCCCATCAAACAACTGCGCTAATCACTTGTTAACTTATACAGGCGTTGCCGACCGCAGTGCTGTCTTCTGCTTGTTTACGTATATCTGTGTTTGAATTCGCATGCCTGTACCATTTTCTTTTAGCGTTTCAGTGTAACTTTGCTGTCGACGTGTCCTATGCCATTTCGGCGTTAACTGGTATTTATACTTTGATTGTGGCCTCTCACGCTGATGGCCATTTTGTTCATTCTTTGTTTTACTGTCTGAAGTCCGAATATTTGATTTGCTTTGTATCATAAATTCAAATTTAATTCCATGTGAATGTAAAAAAAGAAAATAAAAGCTTACAGTCTTTTTCAGTCTTTCAGGCAGCCCCTTATGGACCTTGACAATGAAAGTAATTTAAAATCTTAAAAGACAGCTCAATGGAGGGCCTTGTTTACCAAAGCTTTCTGTTCAAGTGTTGCTTTCTAGGTTTTTGTAACTCATTTGAGACGCAGAAGGCCACTTGAGGTGGACAGTTAAATTCTGATGTTCTTCGATTTGGCAATTTGATCTGCCTGCTGTGACGGCCAGTCGCGAAATACCATTTTTATCTTGGTTGCCGATTAAGGCTAACTGCTAATTTAACTGTTTTAAAATTATATTTAAACACCTTGGTAGCTGTGAACATGCATAAGTAATTCGTGTGTTTCTTTAGTCTGTTGCCTTTTAAGGCACCGGTTGCAGAAAATAAATTATCTGCCTGGAATATAAAGGCAGCTAAAACTCCTTGTTTTTGATGCTTGATCTCATTGTTAAAGAAACTAATTAAAGCTGTGTAAGTGTATTTGATCGAGCATAATACCACTCATCAACCTAGCTCTCTATCATTTCAGTGTTAGCAGAGCGTGGTTATGCCAGAATGGCAGAGTTTTCAACCTGTGTACTGTTAGGGATAAACTGTTTCGACTAACTGTATTGCTTGTGTTATTGATATCCGGTCATCTTAAAGAAGGAGTTCGCCGTGGACCGGAGAAGTGCGCTGGGAATTTCATACCTAAACAAATACCAGCTCCAATACAAGCTCACGGAATGGAGCCTGCTGATGGAAGGTGGCGTGAATGAGTTACGGCAGTGCTTGTGCGGTACGTTGGACTGCTGTCTCGTTATCACAACAGAGACAGTCGGCGAGGTAGGTAACGCTGCATTGTGTGCGGTAGTTTGCCGTCTAGGATGCAGGAAAATGTCGATCTCCTACAGGGAGATCCTCATCACCAGCACAGGCCTTTAGCATCCGGGCACATTTGAATCTTCTAGGTAACCACATTCAAGATCGGAGTGTAGTGAATGCCGATCTCAAGCAGACCCCCTGTATCGATAAAACGAGGGAGAAATTCATTCAGTTATAGCTCGACGCCAGTTTGCCTAGGTGGCAAGATAGTGTATAGTTGGATGACGATTTGCTTGCTGAGCCGGCTACTTATGAGGAGGTTCAAATGGTTCAAATGGCTCTGAGCACTATGGGACTCAACTGCGGTGGTCATTAGTCCCCTAGAACTTAGAACTACTTAAACCTAAATAACCTAAGGACATCACACACACCCGTGCCCGAGGCAGGATTCGAACCTGCGACCGTAGCAGCAGCGCGGCTCCGGACTGGAGCGCCTAGAACCGCACGGCCACCGCGGCCGACTACTTATGAGGAGGGGGACGGAGGGCTTGGGCAGGAACCACGACCACACGTGGAAAATTTTTATTAAACTGCCTAATACATTTGGGCGATACTGCAAGTCACTGATAAATTGTCTGTAGACAAGTCACCAAATTGAAGACCTATTACCGCGGATATTTTGTTTGCAGAATCAGGTCGAGGCTTTGGAGTTGGCGTCTCAATCATTAGTCAGACTGTCTATCACTTCACTCGGCGAAAATTAAGTATAACTATTACACGAGCTCTTTACAAAAGGGAGTCACTGAACGGGTTTCAGAAAAGCTTGCTGGAGGGAAATTTGTCCTGTAGAACTCAGAATAAGTTGGCCAACCGATATTTTTACTGTGTCCAGGACCATAGGGAGCCACTTGTGCGCTACACTGAGGACATTATGGTAACTGTTTCGACCCATTGCCTTGGTATATCGGAGGTAGAGGCACTCAGTAATGTTTTGGAAGCTATGTGTCTGGCGGATCGGCCACATATCATTTTCTTTAATAAACCTGAAACTTCGCTTCACTTGACAAATTGCTAGCGATCATCAAAGTCTTCTGCTTTCTGTTGAAAAGTGCATTGGTAGTAATTATAGGTCAGACCTACATATAACTGGGTACACCCCACAGGGAAATGCATCAAAGCTGAGGGCAATCGAGAATAAGACATGTTTTCGATGCAGTTATTCAGGCCCTTGGTGTGAGACTGTCCGGTGCCAACACCATAAAGTGTCAGCTCACTGCAGGAGCTTACGGAGGCTGCTTAAGGCTTGTAGTAAAGTGATAACGGTTTCTAGATCTTTTATTTGTGCTAATTTGAATCACGAGCCGATTGCATCTCGATGGAATCAGGCAGTAGTATACCCCTGCTTCATTACCGGTAGTACAACAGGCTCCTTTGGATTTGTAAGCGGCCTCCACTGCAAAAGGTACAAACCAGTGTCAGACCGTTAATGGGGAGCTATTGTTCATTTTGGGAACAACCTGTGTTAATTTAGGGATCCAAGGACTGTCATATCCCAAGCATTTTACTGTTATAAAGACTTTGTCTGATAAGAGGAATGACATAATCATAACTATCTTCAAAGGGAGTGTGTAATGTCAAAGGATAGCCCCCTTTGAAGTGACTCATTTGAACGAAGAGCAGTTTGGCGGCAGTTAGAAGTGTTGGAAGAATGTACTGTCCACAAGTTAGGGGTAACTGACAAGACTGAATATCAAATTCAGATTACCTATCCGATCCTTCTTGGTTGTCATCTCCTAAGACGAGGAAGTTGCGAAAAGCTGTTGACCAACTTTTGGCCGATGGTGTGGTAAGGCTCCCTGTATGCCTTGTCTATTTTTGGTGGCTAAGCACAGTGGTGAGGGATGTTAGCCACTTATCTATTACTGCTCCCCCTGACAATCGTTGCCCTAGCGGACCTACTTAATTGTTTTATTAGATGCCGGCCGCTGCGGCGGAGCGGTTCTAGGCGCTTCAGTCCGGAACAGCGCTGCTGCTACGGTCGCAGGTTCGAATCTTTCTCGAACATGGATGTGTGTGATGTCCCTAGGTTAGTTAGGTTTTAGTAGTTCTAAGTCTAGGGGACTGATGAACTCAGATGTTAAGTCCCATAGTGCTTAGAGCCATTTGAACCAATTTTGTTTATTAGATCTCAACGTGTCATCAAGAGCCACTGGCCGAACGGCTTTCACTGCGTTCTGCACTTATTGGAATCTGTGTGAGAATAATCATCTCCCATTTGGGCTAGCTACAGAGACGGCAGTTTTGTCACGGTTGTTAGATTCTGTGTGAGGTGACCTGAAAGTTAGATGTGTGACAATTATTATTTGGATGCCATTGTCAGTTATAGTATAACTTTTGTTGAACATCATGAGCATTTGAAGCACCAATTACGTGACACTAGGCTTACGTTAAAAGTGTCAAAGGTGAAAATGACCAGCTGGGAAATTTCGTTTTTGGGCACATAGTGTCCGCTAATGAAATTAAAGTATATCAGAATCGCACTAAGGCGATTTATCAGTTCTCTCCGTCTGAAGACAAGAAAGGCGTAAACCGGTTTATAGGAACGGAATTTTTGTTTTAATTTTATTTATTTTTGTAAATTGATCCCTAGTTTTGCACAATTGCCTGCACTCTCAAATCAGTCACGGTGTAAGGGCGAAAAGTTCCAGGGGACCAGAACCTACCAGCCGCATTTGAGGCTTTAAAAACAGATTTAGCTATTGTGCTGTGTTGTCCGTTCTCAGTTTCAATCATGAGTTTGTCTAACAGACAGACGCATCTGATTCTGGGATAGCAGCCAGGTTATAGGAAGAGTATGAAGGAGAAAAGTTATTGTCTATGCTTCAAGGTCTCGGACAGCCTGTGAGAGGAAATAGTTTATGAGTTGGAGGTACTGACCATGTTATTCGAACTGGAAAATTTCAGATCTTTCCTGGAGCATACTGTTTCTACTGGAAACCGTCCCGTAAGACTGGAAAGATCACTATCTGGCAGTGACGTTCTTGGCTTTCCGGTTAAATGTGAGGCACAATAAGGGTGCGGACAACCAGGTAGCTGATGCCCTTAGCTGCACGTTCCACCAAAAGTCCATAGTTGCAGAGCACCGACAAGAAATTGAAGAGCAGGTGCGTGCTTCTGCGGTTTTGGGGGAGATTCCAGGGCTGCTCAGAAATCTGAGGGAAAATCAGGATGTAGATGTCCAGTTAAGGTAATGGCGAATATCATCTTCTCCGAAAAAATGAAGGCAAAACTCGCACCCACAGACATTTTGTTATTTTCTCTAAACTCCGCACCCAAGCCGGAGTAAGTATTTTATTGGGTATAGAAGAATTCACAGTTGCACAAGAAAGGAAGTTTCCTGTTAAATGTGAAATGTAATTTTATTTACACCTTTCATCCTTGGAACAGCGAAAGCGTTGCTACGCAGAAGAACAAGATGTCATACGATCTACCAAATTCCAGAACTAACAGCCCATGTGTTTTCTAAAATAATTGACACAAAACGTATTTAACAATACCTAAAGCACCGAGCATTAAAACTTACCATTACTGCCCCACCTCAAAATGTCTAAATCTACAACTAGCATTGCACTGAAACAACAACAAACTTTATATTATTGTAAAGTGAATGAATACCATATCTTTTTACTATGAAAATACTAGTGGAACTACGTAATATGGTCCATTTTCATAGATACAGTTTTGCTGAACTTGGTGCCTCTGATAAAGCTTTTGAACATGGCACCACTTTATGCAGTTGAGATTATTTGGATACTTTTGAATATGGCACCAATTTACGTAATTCACATCATTTGCATTCTTTTGAACACGGTGCCAAATTATGCAATTCAAGTCGTTCAGATACTTTTGAACATGGAGCCAGTTTACGCAATATCGATCGTTCACATACTTTCAAACATGGCCAACGGTGCAGCTCTGGGCAAACCACAAATCTATGTAAAGCTTAGTAATCACCTCTCTTTGTGATCCACGTACACAAACTGAATATGGATTAAGAGTTGGAAATGATGTTGTCATACACAAAGTTTATCAAATCAGCCTAACTGAAAATTTAATCACCTTTATTTCAGGTTTAACTCTAAAATATCCAGTATTATCTTAAATTGCA